>NW_027472316.1:0-39330 GCF_965638725.1 Aptenodytes patagonicus | reverse complement strand
GCAGCCCTTCCACAGCCCCACAAGCACTGGCGCTCTGAGCTTCCTAGCCACAGCACAGTGGGGACGTTCCTTCTCGGCACAGCCACAGCCCAGCTCCGAAATTCAAAACGTCCAGCCACTGCTCCCACACCAAAGGGGCTAGCACTGAAAGCTCTTGCTGGCCATCACCTGCCCTAGGCAGCCCTTCCACAGCCCCACAAGCACTGGCGCTCTGAGCTTCCTAGCCACAGCACAGTGGGGACGTTCCTTCTCGGCACAGCCACAGCCCAGATCCGAAATTCGAAACGTCCAGCCACTGCTCCCACACCAAAGGGGCTAGCACTGAAAGCTCTTGCTGGCCATCACCTGCCCTAGGCAGCCCTTCCACAGCCCCACAAGCACTGGCGCTCTGAGCTTCCTAGCCACAGCACAGTGGGGACGTTCCTTCTCGGCACAGCCACAGCCCAGCTCCGAAATTCAAAACGTCCAGCCACTGCTCCCACACCAAAGGGGCTAGCACTGAAAGCTCTTGCTGGCCATCACCTGCCCTAGGCAGCCCTTCCACAGCCCCACAAGCACTGGCGCTCTGAGCTTCCTAGCCACAGCACAGTGGGGACGTTCCTTCTCAGCACAGCCACAGCCCAGCTCCGAAATTCAAAACGTCCAGCCACTGCTCCCACACCAAAGGGGCTAGCACTGAAAGCTCTTGCTGGCCATCACCTGCCCTAGGCAGCCCTTCCACAGCCCCACAAGCACTGGCGCTCTGAGCTTCCTAGCCACAGCACAGTGGGGACGTTCCTTCTCAGCACAGCCACAGCCCAGCTCCGAAATTCAAAACGTCCAGCCACTGCTCCCACACCAAAGGGGCTAGCACTGAAAGCTCTTGCTGGCCATCACCTGCCCTAGGCAGCCCTTCCACAGCCCCACAAGCACTGGCGCTCTGAGCTTCCTAGCCACAGCACAGTGGGGACGTTCCTTCTCGGCACAGCCACAGCCCAGCTCCGAAATTCAAAACGTCCAGCCACTGCTCCCACACCAAAGGGGCTAGCACTGAAAGCTCTTGCTGGCCATCACCTGCCCTAGCCAGCCCTTCCACAGCCCCACAAGCACTGGCGCTCTGAGCTTCCTAGCCACAGCACAGTGGGGACGTTCCTTCTCGGCACAGCCACAGCCCAGCTCCGAAATTCAAAACGTCCAGCCACTGCTCCCACACCAAAGGGGCTAGCACTGAAAGCTCTTGCTGGCCATCACCTGCCCTAGGCAGCCCTTCCACAGCCCCACAAGCACTGGCGCTCTGAGCTTCCTAGCCACAGCACAGTGGGGACGTTCCTTCTCGGCACCAGCCACAGCCCAGCTCCGAAATTCAAAACGTCCAGCCACTGCTCCCACACCAAGGGGCTAGCACTGAAAGCTCTTGCTGGCCATCACCTGCCCTAGGCAGCCCTTCCACAGCCCCACAAGCACTGGCGCTCTGAGCTTCCTAGCCACAGCACAGTGGGGACGTTCCTTCTCGGCACAGCCACAGCCCAGCTCCGAAATTCAAAACGTCCAGCCACTGCTCCCACACCAAAGGGGCTAGCACTGAAAGCTCTTGCTGGCCATCACCTGCCCTAGCCAGCCCCTTCCACAGCCCCACAAGCACTGGCGCTCTGAGCTTCCTAGCCACAGCACAGTGGGGACGTTCCTTCTCAGCACAGCCACAGCCCAGCTCCGAAATTCAAAACCGTCCAGCCACTGCTCCCACACCAAAGGGGCTAGCACTGAAAGCTCTTGCTGGCCATCACCTGCCCTAGGCAGCCCTTCCACAGCCCCACAAGCACTGGCGCTCTGAGCTTCCTAGCCACAGCACAGTGGGGACGTTCCTTCTCAGCACAGCCACAGCCCCAGCTCCGAAATTCAAAACGTCCAGCCACTGCTCCCACACCAAAGGGGCTAGCACTGAAAGCTCTTGCTGGCCATCACCTGCCCTAGGCAGCCCTTCCACAGCCCACAAGCACTGGCGCTCTGAGCTTCCTAGCCACAGCACACTGGGGACGTTCCTTCTCGGCACAGCCACAGCCCAGCTCCGAAATTCGAAACGTCCAGCCACTGCTCCCCACACCAAAGGGGCTAGCACTGAAAGCTCTTGCTGGCCATCACCTGCCCTAGGCAGCCCTTCCACAGCCCCACAAGCACTGGCGCTCTGAGCTTCCTAGCCACAGCACAGTGGGGACGTGCCTTCTCAGCACAGCCACAGCCCAGCTCCGAAATTCAAAACGTCCAGCCACTGCTCCCACACCAAAGGGCTAGCACTGAAAGCTCTTGCTGGCCATCACCTGCCCTAGCCAGCCCTTCCACAGCCCCACAAGCACTGGCGCTCTGAGCTTCCTAGCCACAGCACAGTGGGGACGTTCCTTCTCAGCACAGCCACAGCCCAGCTCCGAAATTCAAAACGTCCAGCCACTGCTCCCACACCAAAGGGGCTAGCACTGAAAGCTCTTGCTGGCCATCACCTGCCCTAGCCAGCCCTTCCACAGCCCCACAAGCACTGGCGCTCTGAGCTTCCTAGCCACAGCACAGTGGGGACGTTCCTTCTCGGCACAGCCACAGCCCAGCTCCCAAATTCAAAACGTCCAGCCACTGCTCCCACACCAAAGGGGCTAGCACTGAAAGCTCTTGCTGGCCATCACCTGCCCTAGGCAGCCCTTCCACAGCCCCACAAGCACTGGCGCTCTGAGCTTCCTAGCCACAGCACAGTGGGGACGTTCCTTCTCGGCACAGCCACAGCCCAGCTCCGAAATTCAAAACGTCCAGCCACTGCTCCCACACCAAAGGGGCTAGCACTGAAAGCTCTTGCTGGCCATCACCTGCCCTAGGCAGCCCTTCCACAGCCCCACAAGCACTGGCGCTCTGAGCTTCCTAGCCACAGCCCAGTGGGGACGTTCCTTCTCGGCACAGCCACAGCCCAGCTCCGAAATTCAAAACGTCCAGCCACTGCTCCCACACCAAAGGGGCTAGCACTGAAAGCTCTTGCTGGCCATCACCTGCCCTAGCCAGCCCTTCCACAGCCCACAAGCACTGGCGCTCTGAGCTTCCTAGCCACAGCACAGTGGGGACGTTCCTTCTCAGCACAGCCACAGCCAGCTCCGAAATTCAAAACGTCCAGCCACTGCTCCCACACCAAAGGGGCTAGCACTGAAAGCTCTTGCTGGCCATCACCTGCCCTAGGCTGCCCTTCCACAGCCCCACAAGCACTGGCGCTCTGAGCTTCCTAGCCACAGCACAGTGGGGACGTTCCTTCTCGGCACAGCCACAGCCCAGCTCCGAAATTCAAAACGTCCAGCCACTGCTCCCACACCAAAGGGGCTAGCACTGAAAGCTCTTGCTGGACATCACCTGCCCTAGGCAGCCCTTCCACAGCCCCACAAGCACTGGCGCTCTGAGCTTCCTAGCCACAGCACAGTGGGGACGTTCCTTCTCAGCACAGCCACAGCCCAGCTCCGAAATTCAAAACGTCCAGCCACTGCTCCACACCAAAGGGGCTAGCACTGAAAGCTCTTGCTGGCCATCACCTGCCCTAGGCAGCCCTTCCACAGCCCCACAAGCACTGGCGCTCTGAGCTTCCTAGCCACAGCACAGTGGGGACGTTCCTTCTCAGCACAGCCACAGCCCAGCTCCGAAATTCAAAACGTCCAGCCACTGCTCCCACACCAAAGGGGCTAGCACTGAAAGCTCTTGCTGGCCATCACCTGCCCTAGGCAGCCCTTCCACAGCCCCACAAGCACTGCCGCTCTGAGCTTCCTAGCCACAGCACAGTGGGGACGTTCCTTCTCAGCACAGCCACAGCCCAGCTCCGAAATTCAAAACGTCCAGCCACTGCTCCCACACCAAAGGGCTAGCACTGAAAGCTCTTGCTGGCCATCACCTGCCCTAGGCTGCCCTTCCACAGCCCACAAGCACTGGCGCTCTGAGCTTCCTAGCCACAGCACAGTGGGGACGTTCCTTCTCGGCACAGCCACAGCCAGCTCCGAAATTCAAAACGTCCAGCCACTGCTCCCACACCAAAGGGGCTAGCACTGAAAGCTCTTGCTGGCCATCACCTACCCTAGCCAGCCCTTCCACAGCCCCACAAGCACTGGCGCTCTGAGCTTCCTAGCCACAGCACAGTGGGGACGTTCCTTCTCGGCACAGCCACAGCCCAGCTCCGAAATTCAAAACGTCCAGCCACTGCTCCCACACCAAAGGGGCTAGCACTGAAAGCTCTTGCTGGCCATCACCTTCCCTAGGCAGCCCTTCCACAGCCCCACAAGCACTGGCGCTCTGAGCTTCCTAGCCACAGCCCAGTGGGGACGTTCCTTCTCGGCACAGCCAGAGCCCAGCTCCGAAAATTCGAAACGTCCAGCCACTGCTCCCACACCAAAGGGGCTAGCACTGAAAGCTCTTGCTGGCCATCACCTGCCCTAGGCAGCCCTTCCACAGCCCCACAAGCACTAGCGCTCTGAGCTTCCTAGCCACAGCACAGTGGGGACGTTCCTTCTCAGCACAGCCACAGCCCAGCTCCGAAATTCAAAACGTCCAGCCACTGCTCCCACACCAAAGGGGCTAGCACTGAAAGCTCTTGCTGGCCATCACCTGCCCTAGGCAGCCCTTCCACAGCCCCACAAGCACTGGCGCTCTGAGCTTCCTAGCCACAGCACAGTGGGGACGTTCCTTCTCAGTACAGCCACAGCCCAGCTCCGAAATTCAAAACGTCCAGCCACTGCTCCCACACCAAAGGGGCTAGCAGTGAAAGCTCTTGCTGGCCATCACCTGCCCTAGCCAGCCCTTCCACAGCCCCACAAGCACTGGCGCTCTGAGCTTCCTAGCCACAGCACAGTGGGGACGTTCCTTCTCAGCACAGCCACAGCCCAGCTCCGAAATTCAAAACGTCCAGCCACTGCTCCCACACCAAAGGGGCTAGCACTGAAAGATCTTGCTGGCCATCACCTTCCCTAGGCAAACCTTCCACAGCCCCACAAGCACTGGCGCTCTGAGCTTCCTAGCCACAGCACAGTGGGACGTTCCTTCTCGGCACAGCCACAGCCCAGCTCCGAAATTCAAAACGTCCAGCCACTGCTCCCACACCAAAGGGGCTAGCACTGAAAGCTCTTGCTGGCCATCACCTGCCCTAGGCAGCCCTTCCACAGCCCCACAAGCACTGGCGCTCTGAGCTTCCTAGCCACAGCACAGTGGGGACGTTCCTTCTCGGCACAGCCACAGCCCAGCTCCGAAATTCAAAACGTCCAGCCACTGCTCCCCACACCAAAGGGGCTAGCACTGAAAGCTCTTGCTGGCCATCACCTGCCCTAGGCAGCCCTTCCACAGCCCACAAGCACTGGCGCTCTGAGCTTCCTAGCCACAGCACAGTGGGGACGTTCCTTCTCGGCAGCCACAGCCCAGCTCCGAAATTCAAAACGTCCAGCCACTGCTCCCACACCAAAGGGGCTAGCACTGAAAGCTCTTGCTGGCCATCACCTGCCCTAGGCAGCCCTTCCACAGCCCCACAAGCACTGGCGCTCTGAGCTTCCTAGCCACAGCACAGTGGGGACGTTCCTTCTCGGCACAGCCACAGCCCAGCTCCGAAATTCAAAATGTCCAGCCACTGCTCCCACACCAAAGGGGCTAGCACTGAAAGCTCTTGCTGGCCATCACCTGCCCTAGGCAGCCCTTCCACAGCCCCACAAGCACTGCCGCTCTGAGCTTCCTAGCCACAGCACAGTGGGGACGTTCCTTCTCCGGCACAGCCACAGCCCAGCTCCGAAATTCAAACGTCCAGCCACTGCTCCCACACCAAGGGGCTAGCACTGAAAGCTCTTGCTGGCCATCACCTGCCCTAGGCAGCCCTTCCACAGCCCCACAAGCACTGGCGCTCTGAGCTTCCTCGCCACAGCCCAGTGGGGACGTTCCTTCTCGGCACAGCCAGAGCCCAGCTCCGAAATTCGAAACGTCCAGCCACTGCTCCCACACCAAAGGGTCTAGCACTGAAAGCTCTTGCTGGCCATCACCTGCCCTAGGCAGCCCTTCCACAGCCCCACAAGCACTGGCGCTCTGAGCTTCCTAGCCACAGCCCAGTGGGGACGTTCCTTCTCGGCACAGCCACAGCCCAGCTCCGAAATTCAAAACGTCCAGCCACTGCTCCCACACCAAAGGGGCTAGCACTGAAAGCTCTTGCTGGCCATCACCTGCCCTAGGCAGCCCTTCCACAGCCCCACAAGCACTGGCGCTCTGAGCTTCCTAGCCACAGCACAGTGGGGACGTTCCTTCTCGGCACAGCCACAGCCCAGCTCTGAAATTCAAAACGTCCAGCCACTGCTCCCACACCAAAGGGGCTAGCACTGAAAGCTCTTGCTGGCCATCACCTGCCCTAGCCAGCCCTTCCACAGCCCCACAAGCACTGGCGCTCTGAGCTTCCTAGCCACAGCACAGTGGGGACGTTCCTTCTCGGCACAGCCAGAGCCCAGCTCCGAAATTCAAAACGTCCAGCCACTGCTCCCACACCAAAGGGGCTAGCACTGAAAGCTCTTGCTGGCCATCACCTGCCCTAGGCAGCCCTTCCACAGCCCCACAAGCACTGGCGCTCTGAGCTTCCTAGCCACAGCACAGTGGGGACGTTCCTTCTCAGCACAGCCACAGCCCAGCTCCGAAATTCAAAACGTCCAGCCACTGCTCCCACACCAAAGGGGCCAGCACTGAAAGCTCTTGCTGGCCATCACCTGCCCTAGCCAGCCCTTCCACAGCCCCACAAGCACTGGCGCTCTGAGCTTCCTAGCCACAGCACACTGGGGACGTTCCTTCTCGGCACAGCCACAGCCCAGCTCCGAAATTCAAAACGTCCAGCCACTGCTCCCACACCAAAGGGGCTAGCACTGAAAGCTCTTGCTGGCCATCACCTGCCCTAGGCAGCCCTTCCACAGCCCCACAAGCACTGGCGCTCTGAGCTTCCTAGCCACAGCACAGTGGGGACGTTCCTTCTCGGCACAGCCAGAGCCCAGCTCCGAAATTCAAAACGTCCAGCCACTGCTCCCACACCAAAGGGGCTAGCACTGAAAGCTCTTGCTGGCCATCACCTGCCCTAGGCAGCCCTTCCACAGCCCCACAAGCACTGGCGCTCTGAGCTTCCTAGCCACAGCATAGTGGGGACATTCCTTCTCGGCACAGCCACAGCCCAGCTCCGAAATTCAAAACGTCCAGCCACTGCTCCCACACCAAAGGGGCTAGCACTGAAAGCTCTTGCTGGCCATCACCTGCCCTAGGCAGCCCTTCCACAGCCCCACAAGCACTGGCGCTCTGAGCTTCCTAGCCACAGCACAGTGGGGACGTTCCTTCTCGGCACAGCCACAGCCCAGCTCCGAAATTCAAAACGTCCAGCCACTGCTCCCACACCAAAGGGGCTAGCACTGAAAGCTCTTGCTGGCCATCACCTGCCCTAGGCAGCCCTTCCACAGCCCCACAAGCACTGGCGCTCTGAGCTTCCTAGCCACAGCACAGTGGGGACGTTCCTTCTCGGCACAGCCACAGCCCAGCTCCGAAATTCAAAACGTCCAGCCACTGCTCCCACACCAAAGGGGCTAGCACTGAAAGCTCTTGCTGGCCATCACCTGCCCTAGGCAGCCCTTCCACAACCCCACAAGCACTGCCGCTCTGAGCTTCCTAGCCACAGCACAGTGGGGACGTTCCTTCTCGGCACAGCCAGAGCCCAGCTCCGAAATTCAAAATGTCCAGCCACTGCTCCCACACCAAAGGGGCTAGCACTGAAAGCTCTTGCTGGCCATCACCTGCCCTAGGCAGCCCTTCCACAGCCCCACAAGCACTGGCGCTCTGAGCTTCCTAGCCACAGCCCAGTGGGGACGTTCCTTCTCGGCACAGCCAGAGCCCAGCTCCGAAATTCGAAACGTCCAGCCACTGCTCCCACACCAAAGGGGCTAGCACTGAAAGCTCTTGCTGGCCATCACCTGCCCTAGGCAGCCCTTCCACAGCCCCACAAGCACTGGCGCTCTGAGCTTCCTAGCCACAGCACAGTGGGGACGTTCCTTCTCGGCACAGCCACAGCCCAGCTCCGAAATTCAAAACGTCCAGCCACTGCTCCCACACCAAAGGGGCTAGCACTGAAAGCTCTTGCTGGCCATCACCTGCCCTAGGCAGCCCTTCCACAGCCCCACAAGCACTGGCGCTCTGAGCTTCCTAGCCACAGCACAGTGGGGACGTTCCTTCTCGGCACAGCCACAGCCCAGCTCCGAAATTCAAAACGTCCAGCCACTGCTCCCACACCAAAGGGGCTAGCACTGAAAGCTCTTGCTGGCCATCACCTGCCCTAGGCAGCCCTTCCACAGCCCCACAAGCACTGGCGCTCTGAGCTTCCTCGCCACAGCCCAGTGGGGACGTTCCTTCTCGGCACAGCCACAGCCCAGCTCCGAAATTCGAAACGTCCAGCCACTGCTCCCACACCAAAGGGTCTAGCACTGAAAGCTCTTGCTGGCCATCACCTGCCCTAGGCAGCCCTTCCACAGCCCCACAAGCACTGGCGCTCTGAGCTTCCTAGCCACAGCACAGTGGGGACGTTCCTTCTCGGCACAGCCACAGCCCAGCTCCGAAATTCAAAACGTCCAGCCACTGCTCCCACACCAAAGGGGCTAGCACTGAAAGCTCTTGCTGGCCATCACCTGCCCTAGCCAGCCCTTCCACAGCCCCACAAGCACTGGCGCTCTGAGCTTCCTAGCCACAGCACAGTGGGGACGTTCCTTCTCGGCACAGCCACAGCCCAGCTCCGAAATTCAAAACGTCCAGCCACTGCTCCCACACCAAAGGGGCTAGCACTGAAAGCTCTTGCTGGCCATCACCTGCCCTAGGCAGCCCTTCCACAGCCCCACAAGCACTGGCGCTCTGAGCTTCCTAGCCACAGCACAGTGGGGACGTTCCTTCTCGGCACAGCCACAGCCCAGCTCCGAAATTCAAAACGTCCAGCCACTGCTCCCACACCAAAGGGGCTAGCACTGAAAGCTCTTGCTGGCCATCACCTGCCCTAGGCAGCCCTTCCACAGCCCCACAAGCACTGGCGCTCTGAGCTTCCTAGCCACAGCACAGTGGGGACGTTCCTTCTCGGCACAGCCAGAGCCCAGCTCCGAAATTCAAAACGTCCAGCCACTGCTCCCACACCAAAGGGGCTAGCACTGAAAGCTCTTGCTGGCCATCACCTTCCCTAGGCAGCCCTTCCACAGCCCCACAAGCACTGGCGCTCTGAGCTTCCTAGCCACAGCACAGTGGGGACATTCCTTCTCGGCACAGCCACAGCCCAGCTCCGAAATTCAAAACGTCCAGCCACTGCTCCCACACCAAAGGGGCTAGCACTGAAAGCTCTTGCTGGCCATCACCTGCCCTAGGCTGCCCTTCCACAGCCCCACAAGCACTGGCGCTCTGAGCTTCCTAGCCACAGCACAGTGGGGACGTTCCTTCTCGGCACAGCCACAGCCCAGCTCCGAAATTCAAAACGTCCAGCCACTGCTCCCACACCAAAGGGGCTAGCACTGAAAGCTCTTGCTGGCCATCACCTGCCCTAGGCAGCCCTTCCACAGCCCCACAAGCACTGCCGCTCTGAGCTTCCTAGCCACAGCACAGTGGGGACGTTCCTTCTCGGCACAGCCACAGCCCAGCTCCGAAATTCAAAACGTCCAGCCACTGCTCCCACACCAAAGGGGCTAGCACTGAAAGCTCTTGCTGGCCATCACCTGCCCTAGGCAGCCCTTCCACAGCCCCACAAGCACTGGCGCTCTGAGCTTCCTAGCCACAGCACAGTGGGGACATTCCTTCTCGGCACAGCCAGAGCCCAGCTCCGAAATTCGAAACGTCCAGCCACTGCTCCCACACCAAAGGGGCTAGCACTGAAAGCTCTTGCTGGCCATCACCTGCCCTAGGCAGCCCTTCCACAGCCCCACAAGCACTGCCGCTCTGAGCTTCCTAGCCACAGCACAGTGGGGACGTTCCTTCTCGGCACAGCCACAGCCCAGCTCCGAAATTCAAAACGTCCAGCCACTGCTCCCACACCAAAGGGGCTAGCACTGAAAGCTCTTGCTGGCCATCACCTGCCCTAGGCAGCCCTTCCACAGCCCCACAAGCACTGGCGCTCTGAGCTTCCTAGCCACAGCACAGTGGGGACGTTCCTTCTCGGCACAGCCACAGCCCAGCTCCGAAATTCAAAACGTCCAGCCACTGCTCCCACACCAAAGGGGCTAGCACTGAAAGCTCTTGCTGGCCATCACCTGCCCTAGGCAGCCCTTCCACAGCCCCACAAGCACTGGCGCTCTGAGCTTCCTAGCCACAGCACAGTGGGGACGTTCCTTCTCGGCACAGCCACAGCCCAGCTCCGAAATTCAAAACGTCCAGCCACTGCTCCCACACCAAAGGGGCTAGCACTGAAAGCTCTTGCTGGCCATCACCTGCCCTAGGCAGCCCTTCCACAGCCCCACAAGCACTGGCGCTCTGAGCTTCCTAGCCACAGCACAGTGGGGACGTTCCTTCTCGGCACAGCCACAGCCCAGCTCCGAAATTCAAAACGTCCAGCCACTGCTCCCACACCAAAGGGGCTAGCACTGAAAGCTCTTGCTGGCCATCACCTTCCCTAGGCAGCCCTTCCACAGCCCCACAAGCACTGGCGCTCTGAGCTTCCTAGCCACAGCACAGTGGGGACGTTCCTTCTCGGCACAGCCACAGCCCAGCTCCGAAATTCAAAACGTCCAGCCACTGCTCCCACACCAAAGGGGCTAGCACTGAAAGCTCTTGCTGGCCATCACCTGCCCTAGGCAGCCCTTCCACAGCCCCACAAGCACTGGCGCTCTGAGCTTCCTAGCCACAGCACAGTGGGGACGTTCCTTCTCAGCACAGCCACAGCCCAGCTCCGAAATTCAAAACGTCCAGCCACTGCTCCCACACCAAAGGGGCTAGCACTGAAAGCTCTTGCTGGCCATCACCTTCCCTAGGCAGCCCTTCCACAGCCCCACAAGCACTGGCGCTCTGAGCTTCCTAGCCACAGCACAGTGGGGACGTTCCTTCTCGGCATAGCCACAGCCCAGCTCCGAAATTCAAAACGTCCAGCCACTGCTCCCACACCAAAGGGGCTAGCACTGAAAGCTCTTGCTGGCCATCACCTGCCCTAGCCAGCCCTTCCACAGCCCCACAAGCACTGGCGCTCTGAGCTTCCTAGCCACAGCACAGTGGGGACGTTCCTTCTCGGCACAGCCAGAGCCCAGCTCCGAAATTCAAAACGTCCAGCCACTGCTCCCACACCAAAGGGGCTAGCACTGAAAGCTCTTGCTGGCCATCACCTGCCCTAGGCAGCCCTTCCACAGCCCCACAAGCACTGGCGCTCTGAGCTTCCTAGCCACAGCACAGTGGGGACATTCCTTCTCGGCACAGCCACAGCCCAGCTCCGAAATTCAAAACGTCCAGCCACTGCTCCCACACCAAAGGGGCTAGCACTGAAAGCTCTTGCTGGCCATCACCTGCCCTAGCCAGCCCTTCCACAGCCCCACAAGCACTGGCGCTCTGAGCTTCCTAGCCACAGCACAGTGGGGACGTTCCTTCTCAGCACAGCCACAGCCCAGCTCCGAAATTCAAAACGTCCAGCCACTGCTCCCACACCAAAGGGGCTAGCACTGAAAGCTCTTGCTGGCCATCACCTGCCCTAGGCAGCCCTTCCACAGCCCCACAAGCACTGGCGCTCTGAGCTTCCTAGCCACAGCACAGTGGGGACGTTCCTTCTCAGCACAGCCACAGCCCAGCTCCGAAATTCAAAACGTCCAGCCACTGCTCCCACACCAAAGGGGCTAGCCCTGAAAACTCTTGCGACCCATCACCTTCCCTAGGCAGCCCTTCCACAGCCCCACAAGCACTGGTGCTCTGAGCTTCCTAGCCACAGCACAGTGGGGACGTTCCTTCTCGGCACAGCCAGAGCCCAGCTCCGAAATTCAAAATGTCCAGCCACTGCTCCCACACCAAAGGGGCTAGCACTGAAAGCTCTTGCTGGCCATCACCTGCCCTAGGCAGCCCTTCCACAGCCCCACAAGCACTGGCGCTCTGAGCTTCCTAGCCACAGCACAGTGGGGACGTTCCTTCTCAGCACAGCCACAGCCCAGCTCCGAAATTCAAAACGTCCAGCCACTGCTCCCACACCAAAGGGGCTAGCACTGAAAGCTCTTGCTGGCCATCACCTGCCCTAGGCAGCCCTTCCACAGCCCCACAAGCACTGGCGCTCTGAGCTTCCTAGCCACAGCACAGTGGGGACGTTCCTTCTCGGCACAGCCACAGCCCAGCTCCGAAATTCAAAACGTCCAGCCACTGCTCCCACACCAAAGGGGCTAGCACTGAAAGCTCTTGCTGGCCATCACCTGCCCTAGGCAGCCCTTCCACAGCCCGACAAGCACTGGCGCTCTGAGCTTCCTAGCCACAGCACAGTGGGGACGTTCCTTCTCGGCACAGCCACAGCCCAGCTCCGAAATTCAAAACGTCCAGCCACTGCTCCCACACCAAAGGGGCTAGCACTGAAAGCTCTTGCTGGCCATCACCTGCCCTAGCCAGCCCTTCCACAGCCCCACAAGCACTGGCGCTCTGAGCTTCCTAGCCACAGCACAGTGGGGACGTTCCTTCTCGGCACAGCCACAGCCCAGCTCCGAAATTCAAAACGTCCAGCCACTGCTCCCACACCAAAGGGGCTAGCACTGAAAGCTCTTGCTGGCCATCACCTGCCCTAGGCAGCCTTCCACAGCCCCACAAGCACTGGCGCTCTGAGCTTCCTAGCCACAGCACAGTGGGGACGTTCCTTCTCGGCACAGCCACAGCCCAGCTCCGAAATTCAAAACGTCCAGCCACTGCTCCCACACCAAAGGGGCTAGCACTGAAAGCTCTTGCTGGCCATCACCTTCCCTAGGCAGCCCTTCCACAGCCCCACAAGCACTGGCGCTCTGAGCTTCCTAGCCACAGCACAGTGGGGACGTTCCTTCTCGGCACAGCCACAGCCCAGCTCCGAAATTCAAAACGTCCAGCCACTGCTCCCACACCAAAGGGGCTAGCACTGAAAGCTCTTGCTGGCCATCACCTGCCCTAGGCAGCCCTTCCACAGCCCCACAAGCACTGGCGCTCTGAGCTTCCCAGCCACAGCACAGTGGGGACGTTCCTTCTCGGCACAGCCACAGCCCAGCTCCGAAATTCAAAACGTCCAGCCACTGCTCCCACACCAAAGGGGCTAGCACTGAAAGCTCTTGCTGGCCATCACCTTCCCTAGGCAGCCCCTTCCACAGCCCCACAAGCACTGGCGCTCTGAGCTTCCTAGCCACAGCCCAGTGGGGACGTTCCTTCTCGGCACAGCCACAGCCCAGCTCCGAAATTCAAAATGTCCAGCCACTGCTCCCACACCAAAGGGGCTAGCACTGAAAGCTCTTGCTGGCCATCACCTGCCCTAGGCAGCCCTTCCACAGCCCCACAAGCACTGGCGCTCTGAGCTTCCTAGCCACAGCACAGTGGGGACGTTCCTTCTCGGCACAGCCACAGCCCAGCTCCGAAATTCAAAACGTCCAGCCACTGCTCCCACACCAAAGGGGCTAGCACTGAAAGCTCTTGCTGGCCATCACCTTCCCTAGGCAGCCCTTCCACAGCCCCACAAGCACTGGCGCTCTGAGCTTCCTAGCCACAGCACAGTGGGGACGTTCCTTCTCGGCACAGCCACAGCCCAGCTCCGAAATTCAAAACGTCCAGCCACTGCTCCCACACCAAAGGGGCTAGCACTGAAAGCTCTTGCTGGCCATCACCTGCCCTAGGCAGCCCTTCCACAGCCCCACAAGCACTGGCGCTCTGAGCTTCCTAGCCACAGCACAGTGGGGACGTTCCTTCTCGGCACAGCCACAGCCCAGCTCCGAAATTCAAAACGTCCAGCCACTGCTCCCACACCAAAGGGGCTAGCACTGAAAGCTCTTGCTGGCCATCACCTGCCCTAGCCAGCCCTTCCACAGCCCCACAAGCACTGGCGCTCTGAGCTTCCTAGCCACAGCACAGTGGGGACGTTCCTTCTCAGCACAGCCAGAGCCCAGCTCCGAAATTCAAAATGTCCAGCCACTGCTCCCACACCAAAGGGGCTAGCACTGAAAGCTCTTGCTGGCCATCACCTGCCCTAGCCAGCCCCTTCCACAGCCCCACAAGCACTGGCGCTCTGAGCTTCCTAGCCACAGCACAGTGGGGACGTTCCTTCTCGGCACAGCCACAGCCCAGCTCCGAAATTCAAAACGTCCAGCCACTGCTCCCACACCAAAGGGGCTAGCACTGAAAGCTCTTGCTGGCCATCACCTGCCCTAGGCAGCCCTTCCACAGCCCCGACAAGCACTGGCGCTCTGAGCTTCCTAGCCACAGCACAGTGGGGACGTTCCTTCTCGGCACAGCCACAGCCCAGCTCCGAAATTCAAAACGTCCAGCCACTGCTCCCACACCAAAGGGGCTAGCACTGAAAGCTCTTGCTGGCCATCACCTGCCCTAGGCAGCCCTTCCACAGCCCCACAAGCACTGGCGCTCTGAGCTTCCTAGCCACAGCACAGTGGGGACGTTCCTTCTCGGCACAGCCACAGCCCAGCTCCGAAATTCAAAATGTCCAGCCACTGCTCCCACACCAAAGGGGCTAGCACTGAAAGCTCTTGCTGGCCATCACCTGCCCTAGGCAGCCCTTCCACAGCCCCACAAGCACTGGCGCTCTGAGCTTCCTAGCCACAGCACAGTGGGGACGTTCCTTCTCGGCACAGCCACAGCCCAGCTCCGAAATTCAAAACGTCCAGCCACTGCTCCCACACCAAAGGGGCTAGCACTGAAAGCTCTTGCTGGCCATCACCTGCCCTAGGCAGCCCTTCCACAGCCCCACAAGCACTGGCGCTCTGAGCTTCCTAGCCACAGCACAGTGGGGACGTTCCTTCTCGGCACAGCCACAGCCCAGCTCCGAAATTCAAAACGTCCAGCCACTGCTCCCACACCAAAGGGGCTAGCACTGAAAGCTCTTGCTGGCCATCACCTGCCCTAGGCAGCCCTTCCACAGCCCCACAAGCACTGGCGCTCTGAGCTTCCCAGCCACAGCACAGTGGGGACGTTCCTTCTCGGCACAGCCACAGCCCAGCTCCGAAATTCAAAACGTCCAGCCACTGCTCCCACACCAAAGGGGCTAGCACTGAAAGCTCTTGCTGGCCATCACCTGCCCTAGGCAGCCCTTCCACAGCCCCACAAGCACTGGCGCTCTGAGCTTCCTAGCCACAGCCCAGTGGGGACGTTCCTTCTCGGCACAGCCACAGCCCAGCTCCGAAATTCAAAACGTCCAGCCACTGCTCCCACACCAAAGGGGCTAGCACTGAAAGCTCTTGCTGGCCATCACCTGCCCTAGGCAGCCCTTCCACAGCCCCACAAGCACTGGCGCTCTGAGCTTCCTAGCCACAGCACAGTGGGGACGTTCCTTCTCGGCACAGCCACAGCCCAGCTCCGAAATTCAAAACGTCCAGCCACTGCTCCCACACCAAAGGGGCTAGCACTGAAAGCTCTTGCTGGCCATCACCTGCCCTAGGCAGCCCTTCCACAGCCCGACAAGCACTGGCGCTCTGAGCTTCCTAGCCACAGCACAGTGGGGACGTTCCTTCTCGGCACAGCCACAGCCCAGCTCCGAAATTCAAAACGTCCAGCCACTGCTCCCACACCAAAGGGGCTAGCACTGAAAGCTCTTGCTGGCCATCACCTGCCCTAGGCAGCCCTTCCACAGCCCCACAAGCACTGGCGCTCTGAGCTTCCTAGCCACAGCACAGTGGGGACGTTCCTTCTCGGCACAGCCACAGCCCAGCTCCGAAATTCAAAACGTCCAGCCACTGCTCCCACACCAAAGGGGCTAGCACTGAAAGCTCTTGCTGGCCATCACCTGCCCTAGGCAGCCCTTCCACAGCCCCACAAGCACTGGCGCTCTGAGCTTCCTAGCCACAGCACAGTGGGGACGTTCCTTCTCGGCACAGCCACAGCCCAGCTCCGAAATTCAAAACGTCCAGCCACTGCTCCCACACCAAAGGGGCTAGCACTGAAAGCTCTTGCTGGCCATCACCTGCCCTAGGCAGCCCTTCCACAGCCCCACAAGCACTGGCGCTCTGAGCTTCCTAGCCACAGCACAGTGGGGACGTTCCTTCTCGGCACAGCCACAGCCCAGCTCCGAAATTCAAAACGTCCAGCCACTGCTCCCACACCAAAGGGGCTAGCACTGAAAGCTCTTGCTGGCCATCACCTGCCCTAGGCAGCCCTTCCACAGCCCCACAAGCACTGGCGCTCTGAGCTTCCCAGCCACAGCACAGTGGGGACGTTCCTTCTCGGCACAGCCACAGCCCAGCTCCGAAATTCAAAACGTCCAGCCACTGCTCCCACACCAAAGGGGCTAGCACTGAAAGCTCTTGCTGGCCATCACCTGCCCTAGGCAGCCCTTCCACAGCCCCACAAGCACTGGCGCTCTGAGCTTCCTAGCCACAGCCCAGTGGGGACGTTCCTTCTCGGCACAGCCACAGCCCAGCTCCGAAATTCAAAACGTCCAGCCACTGCTCCCACACCAAAGGGGCTAGCACTGAAAGCTCTTGCTGGCCATCACCTGCCCTAGGCAGCCCTTCCACAGCCCCACAAGCACTGGCGCTCTGAGCTTCCTAGCCACAGCACAGTGGGGACGTTCCTTCTCGGCACAGCCACAGCCCAGCTCCGAAATTCAAAACGTCCAGCCACTGCTCCCACACCAAAGGGGCTAGCACTGAAAGCTCTTGCTGGCCATCACCTGCCCTAGGCAGCCCTTCCACAGCCCCACAAGCACTGCCGCTCTGAGCTTCCTAGCCACAGCACAGTGGGGACGTTCCTTCTCGGCACAGCCACAGCCCAGCTCCGAAATTCAAAACGTCCAGCCACTGCTCCCACACCAAAGGGGCTAGCACTGAAAGCTCTTGCTGGCCATCACCTGCCCTAGGCAGCCCTTCCACAGCCCCACAAGCACTGCCGCTCTGAGCTTCCTAGCCACAGCACAGTGGGGACGTTCCTTCTCGGCACAGCCACAGCCCAGCTCCGAAATTCAAAATGTCCAGCCACTGCTCCCACACCAAAGGGGCTAGCACTGAAAGCTCTTGCTGGCCATCACCTGCCCTAGGCAGCCCTTCCACAGCCCCACAAGCACTGGCGCTCTGAGCTTCCTAGCCACAGCACAGTGGGGACGTTCCTTCTCGGCATAGCCACAGCCCAGCTCCGAAATTCAAAACGTCCAGCCACTGCTCCCACACCAAAGGGGCTAGCACTGAAAGCTCTTGCTGGCCATCACCTGCCCTAGCCAGCCCTTCCACAGCCCCACAAGCACTGGCGCTCTGAGCTTCCTAGCCACAGCACAGTGGGGACGGTCCTTCTCGGCACAGCCACAGCCCAGCTCCGAAATTCAAAATGTCCAGCCACTGCTCCCACACCAAAGGGGCTAGCACTGAAAGCTCTTGCTGGCCATCACCTGCCCTAGGCAGCCCTTCCACAGCCCCACAAGCACTGGCGCTCTGAGCTTCCTAGCCACAGCACAGTGGGGACATTCCTTCTCGGCACAGCCACAGCCCAGCTCCGAAATTCAAAACGTCCAGCCACTGCTCCCACACCAAAGGGGCTAGCACTGAAAGCTCTTGCTGGCCATCACCTGCCCTAGGCAGCCCTTCCACAGCCCCACAAGCACTGGCGCTCTGAGCTTCCTAGCCACAGCACAGTGGGGACGTTCCTTCTCGGCACAGCCACAGCCCAGCTCCGAAATTCAAAACGTCCAGCCACTGCTCCCACACCAAAGGGGCTAGCACTGAAAGCTCTTGCTGGCCATCACCTGCCCTAGGCAGCCCTTCCACAGCCCCACAAGCACTGGCGCTCTGAGCTTCCTAGCCACAGCACAGTGGGGACGTTCCTTCTCGGCACAGCCACAGCCCAGCTCCGAAATTCAAAACGTCCAGCCACTGCTCCCACACCAAAGGGGCTAGCACTGAAAGCTCTTGCTGGCCATCACCTGCCCTAGGCAGCCCTTCCACAGCCCCACAAGCACTGGCGCTCTGAGCTTCCTAGCCACAGCACAGTGGGGACGTTCCTTCTCGGCACAGCCACAGCCCAGCTCCGAAATTCAAAACGTCCAGCCACTGCTCCCACACCAAAGGGGCTAGCCCTGAAAACTCTTGCTGGCCATCACCTTCCCTAGGCAGCCCTTCCACAGCCCCACAAGCACTGGTGCTCTGAGCTTCCTAGCCACAGCACAGTGGGGACGTTCCTTCTCGGCACAGCCACAGCCCAGCTCCGAAATTCAAAACGTCCAGCCACTGCTCCCACACCAAAGGGGCTAGCACTGAAAGCTCTTGCTGGCCATCACCTGCCCTAGGCAGCCCTTCCACAGCCCCACAAGCACTGGCGCTCTGAGCTTCCTAGCCACAGCACAGTGGGGACGTTCCTTCTCGGCACAGCCACAGCCCAGCTCCGAAATTCAAAACGTCCAGCCACTGCTCCCACACCAAAGGGGCTAGCACTGAAAGCTCTTGCTGGCCATCACCTGCCCTAGGCAGCCCTTCCACAGCCCCACAGACACTGCCGCTCTGAGCTTCCTAGCCACAGCCCAGTGGGGACGTTCCTTCTCGGCACAGCCACAGCCCAGCTCCGAAATTCAAAACGTCCAGCCACTGCTCCCACACCAAAGGGGCTAGCACTGAAAGCTCTTGCTGGCCATCACCTGCCCTAGGCAGCCCTTCCACAGCCCCACAAGCACTGGCGCTCTGAGCTTCCTAGCCACAGCACAGTGGGGACGTTCCTTCTCGGCACAGCCACAGCCCAGCTCCGAAATTCAAAACGTCCAGCCACTGCTCCCACACCAAAGGGGCTAGCACTGAAAGCTCTTGCTGGCCATCACCTGCCCTAGGCAGCCCTTCCACAGCCCCACAAGCACTGGCGCGCTGAGCTTCCTAGCCACAGCACAGTGGGGACGTTCCTTCTCGGCACAGCCAGAGCCCAGCTCCGAAATTCAAAATGTCCAGCCACTGCTCCCACACCAAAGGGGCTAGCACTGAAAGCTCTTGCTGGCCATCACCTTCCCTAGGCAGCCCTTCCACAGCCCCACAAGCACTGGCGCTCTGAGCTTCCTAGCCACAGCACAGTGGGGACGTTCCTTCTCGGCACAGCCACAGCCCAGCTCCGAAATTCAAAACGTCCAGCCACTGCTCCCACACCAAAGGGGCTAGCACTGAAAGCTCTTGCTGGCCATCACCTGCCCTAGGCAGCCCTTCCACAGCCCCACAAGCACTGGCGCTCTGAGCTTCCTAGCCACAGCACAGTGGGGACATTCCTTCTCGGCACAGCCACAGCCCAGCTCCGAAATTCAAAACGTCCAGCCACTGCTCCCACACCAAAGGGGCTAGCACTGAAAGCTCTTGCTGGCCATCACCTGCCCTAGGCAGCCCTTCCACAGCCCCACAAGCACTGGCGCTCTGAGCTTCCTAGCCACAGCACAGTGGGGACGTTCCTTCTCGGCACAGCCACAGCCCAGCTCCGAAATTCAAAACGTCCAGCCACTGCTCCCACACCAAAGGGGCTAGCACTGAAAGCTCTTGCTGGCCATCACCTGCCCTAGGCAGCCCTTCCACAGCCCCACAAGCACTGGCGCTCTGAGCTTCCTAGCCACAGCACAGTGGGGACGTTCCTTCTCGGCACAGCCACAGCCCAGCTCCGAAATTCAAAACGTCCAGCCACTGCTCCCACACCAAAGGGGCTAGCACTGAAAGCTCTTGCTGGCCATCACCTGCCCTAGCCAGCCCTTCCACAGCCCCACAAGCACTGGCGCTCTGAGCTTCCTAGCCACAGCACAGTGGGGACGTTCCTTCTCGGCACAGCCACAGCCCAGCTCCGAAATTCAAAACGTCCAGCCACTGCTCCCACACCAAAGGGGCTAGCACTGAAAGCTCTTGCTGGCCATCACCTGCCCTAGCCAGCCCTTCCACAGCCCCACAAGCACTGGCGCTCTGAGCTTCCTAGCCACAGCACAGTGGGGACGTTCCTTCTCGGCACAGCCACAGCCCAGCTCCGAAATTCAAAACGTCCAGCCACTGCTCCCACACCAAAGGGGCTAGCCCTGAAAACTCTTGCTGGCCATCACCTGCCCTAGGCAGCCCTTCCACAGCCCCACAAGCACTGGTGCTCTGAGCTTCCTAGCCACAGCACAGTGGGGACGTTCCTTCTCGGCACAGCCAGAGCCCAGCTCCGAAATTCAAAATGTCCAGCCACTGCTCCCACACCAAAGGGGCTAGCACTGAAAGCTCTTGCTGGCCATCACCTGCCCTAGGCAGCCCTTCCACAGCCCCACAAGCACTGGCGCTCTGAGCTTCCTAGCCACAGCACAGTGGGGACGTTCCTTCTCGGCACAGCCACAGCCCAGCTCCGAAATTCAAAACGTCCAGCCACTGCTCCCACACCAAAGGGGCTAGCACTGAAAGCTCTTGCTGGCCATCACCTGCCCTAGGCAGCCCTTCCACAGCCCCACAAGCACTGGCGCTCTGAGCTTCCTAGCCACAGCACAGTGGGGACGTTCCTTCTCGGCACAGCCAGAGCCCAGCTCCGAAATTCAAAATGTCCAGCCACTGCTCCCACACCAAAGGGGCTAGCACTGAAAGCTCTTGCTGGCCATCACCTTCCCTAGGCAGCCCTTCCACAGCCCCACAAGCACTGGCGCTCTGAGCTTCCTAGCCACAGCACAGTGGGGACGTTCCTTCTCGGCACAGCCACAGCCCAGCTCCGAAATTCAAAACGTCCAGCCACTGCTCCCACACCAAAGGGGCTAGCACTGAAAGCTCTTGCTGGCCATCACCTGCCCTAGGCAGCCCTTCCACAGCCCCACAAGCACTGGCGCTCTGAGCTTCCTAGCCACAGCACAGTGGGGACGTTCCTTCTCGGCACAGCCACAGCCCAGCTCCGAAATTCAAAACGTCCAGCCACTGCTCCCACACCAAAGGGGCTAGCACTGAAAGCTCTTGCTGGCCATCACCTGCCCTAGGCAGCCCTTCCACAGCCCCACAAGCACTGGCGCTCTGAGCTTCCTAGCCACAGCACAGTGGGGACGTTCCTTCTCGGCACAGCCACAGCCCAGCTCCGAAATTCAAAATGTCCAGCCACTGCTCCCACACCAAAGGGGCTAGCACTGAAAGCTCTTGCTGGCCATCACCTGCCCTAGGCAGCCCTTCCACAGCCCCACAAGCACTGCCGCTCTGAGCTTCCTAGCCACAGCACAGTGGGGACGTTCCTTCTCAGCACAGCCACAGCCCAGCTCCGAAATTCAAAACGTCCAGCCACTGCTCCCACACCAAAGGGGCTAGCACTGAAAGCTCTTGCTGGCCATCACCTGCCCTAGGCAGCCCTTCCACAGCCCCACAAGCACTGGCGCTCTGAGCTTCCTAGCCACAGCACAGTGGGACGTTCCTTCTCGGCACAGCCACAGCCCAGCTCCGAAATTCAAAACGTCCAGCCACTGCTCCCACACCAAAGGGGCTAGCACTGAAAGCTCTTGCTGGCCATCACCTGCCCTAGGCAGCCCTTCCACAGCCCCACAAGCACTGGCGCTCTGAGCTTCCTAGCCACAGCACAGTGGGGACGTTCCTTCTCGGCACAGCCACAGCCCAGCTCCGAAATTCAAAACGTCCAGCCACTGCTCCCACACCAAAGGGGCTAGCACTGAAAGCTCTTGCTGGCCATCACCTGCCCTAGCCAGCCCTTCCACAGCCCCACAAGCACTGGCGCTCTGAGCTTCCTAGCCACAGCACAGTGGGGACGTTCCTTCTCGGCACAGCCACAGCCCAGCTCCGAAATTCAAAATGTCCAGCCACTGCTCCCACACCAAAGGGGCTAGCACTGAAAGCTCTTGCTGGCCATCACCTGCCCTAGGCAGCCCTTCCACAGCCCCACAAGCACTGCCGCTCTGAGCTTCCTAGCCACAGCACAGTGGGGACGTTCCTTCTCAGCACAGCCACAGCCCAGCTCCGAAAATCAAAATGTCCAGCCACTGCTCCCACACCAAAGGGGCTAGCACTGAAAGCTCTTGCTGGCCATCACCTGCCCTAGGCAGCCCTTCCACAGCCCCACAAGCACTGGCGCTCTGAGCTTCCTAGCCACAGCACAGTGGGAACGTTCCTTCTCGGCACAGCCACAACCCAGCTCCGAAATTCAAAATGTCCAGCCACTGCTCCCACACCAAAGGGGCTAGCACTGAAAGCTCTTGCTGGCCATCACCTGCCCTAGGCTGCCCTTCCACAGCCCCACAAGCACTGGCGCTCTGAGCTTCCTAGCCACAGCACAGTGGGGACGTTCCTTCTCGGCACAGCCACAGCCCAGCTCCGAAATTCAAAACGTCCAGCCACTGCTCCCACACCAAAGGGGCTAGCACTGAAAGCTCTTGCTGGCCATCACCTGCCCTAGGCAGCCCTTCCACAGCCCCACAAGCACTGGCGCTCTGAGCTTCCTAGCCACAGCACAGTGGGGACGTTCCTTCTCGGCACAGCCACAGCCCAGCTCCGAAATTCAAAACGTCCAGCCACTGCTCCCACACCAAAGGGGCTAGCACTGAAAGCTCTTGCTGGCCATCACCTGCCCTAGCCAGCCCTTCCACAGCCCCACAAGCACTGGCGCTCTGAGCTTCCTAGCCACAGCACAGTGGGGACGTTCCTTCTCGGCACAGCCACAGCCCAGCTCCGAAATTCAAAACGTCCAGCCACTGCTCCCACACCAAAGGGGCTAGCACTGAAAGCTCTTGCTGGCCATCACCTGCCCTAGCCAGCCCTTCCACAGCCCCACAAGCACTGGCGCTCTGAGCTTCCTAGCCACAGCACAGTGGGGACGTTCCTTCTCGGCACAGCCACAGCCCAGCTCCGAAATTCAAAATGTCCAGCCACTGCTCCCACACCAAAGGGGCTAGCACTGAAAGCTCTTGCTGGCCATCACCTGCCCTAGGCAGCCCTTCCACAGCCCCACAAGCACTGGCGCTCTGAGCTTCCTAGCCACAGCATAGTGGGGACGTTCCTTCTCGGCACAGCCACAGCCCAGCTCCGAAATTCAAAACGTCCAGCCACTGCTCCCACACCAAAGGGGCTAGCACTGAAAGCTCTTGCTGGCCATCACCTTCCCTAGGCAGCCCTTCCACAGCCCCACAAGCACTGGCGCTCTGAGCTTCCTAGCCACAGCACAGTGGGGACATTCCTTCTCAGCACAGCCACAGCCCAGCTCCGAAATTCAAAACGTCCAGCCACTGCTCCCACACCAAAGGGGCTAGCACTGAAAGCTCTTGCTGGCCATCACCTGCCCTAGGCAGCCCTTCCACAGCCCCACAAGCACTGGCGCTCTGAGCTTCCTAGCCACAGCACAGTGGGGACGTTCCTTCTCGGCACAGCCACAGCCCAGCTCCGAAATTCAAAACGTCCAGCCACTGCTCCCACACCAAAGGGGCTAGCACTGAAAGCTCTTGCTGGCCATCACCTGCCCTAGGCAGCCCTTCCACAGCCCCACAAGCACTGGCGCTCTGAGCTTCCTAGCCACAGCACAGTGGGGACGTTCCTTCTCGGCACAGCCACAGCCCAGCTCCGAAATTCAAACGTCCAGCCACTGCTCCCACACCAAAGGGGCTAGCACTGAAAGCTCTTGCTGGCCATCACCTGCCCTAGGCAGCCCTTCCACAGCCCCACAAGCACTGGCGCTCTGAGCTTCCTAGCCACAGCACAGTGGGGACGTTCCTTCTCGGCACAGCCACAGCCCAGCTCCGAAATTCAAAACGTCCAGCCACTGCTCCCACACCAAAGGGGCTAGCCCTGAAAACTCTTGCTGGCCATCACCTTCCCTAGGCAGCCCTTCCACAGCCCCACAAGCACTGGTGCTCTGAGCTTCCTAGCCACAGCACAGTGGGGACGTTCCTTCTCGGCACAGCCACAGCCCAGCTCCGAAATTCAAAACGTCCAGCCACTGCTCCCACACCAAAGGGGCTAGCACTGAAAGCTCTTGCTGGCCATCACCTGCCCTAGGCAGCCCTTCCACAGCCCCACAAGCACTGGCGCTCTGAGCTTCCTAGCCACAGCACAGTGGGGACGTTCCTTCTCGGCACAGCCACAGCCCAGCTCCGAAATTCAAAACGTCCAGCCACTGCTCCCACACCAAAGGGGCTAGCACTGAAAGCTCTTGCTGGCCATCACCTGCCCTAGGCAGCCCTTCCACAGCCCCACAGACACTGCCGCTCTGAGCTTCCTAGCCACAGCCCAGTGGGGACGTTCCTTCTCGGCACAGCCACAGCCCAGCTCCGAAATTCAAAACGTCCAGCCACTGCTCCCACACCAAAGGGGCTAGCACTGAAAGCTCTTGCTGGCCATCACCTGCCCTAGGCAGCCCTTCCACAGCCCCACAAGCACTGGCGCTCTGAGCTTCCTAGCCACAGCACAGTGGGGACGTTCCTTCTCGGCACAGCCACAGCCCAGCTCCGAAATTCAAAACGTCCAGCCACTGCTCCCACACCAAAGGGGCTAGCACTGAAAGCTCTTGCTGGCCATCACCTGCCCTAGGCAGCCCTTCCACAGCCCCACAAGCACTGGCGCTCTGAGCTTCCTAGCCACAGCACAGTGGGGACGTTCCTTCTCGGCACAGCCAGAGCCCAGCTCCGAAATTCAAAATGTCCAGCCACTGCTCCCACACCAAAGGGGCTAGCACTGAAAGCTCTTGCTGGCCATCACCTTCCCTAGGCAGCCCTTCCACAGCCCCACAAGCACTGGCGCTCTGAGCTTCCTAGCCACAGCACAGTGGGGACGTTCCTTCTCGGCACAGCCACAGCCCAGCTCCGAAATTCAAAACGTCCAGCCACTGCTCCCACACCAAAGGGGCTAGCACTGAAAGCTCTTGCTGGCCATCACCTGCCCTAGGCAGCCCTTCCACAGCCCCACAAGCACTGGCGCTCTGAGCTTCCTAGCCACAGCACAGTGGGGACATTCCTTCTCGGCACAGCCACAGCCCAGCTCCGAAATTCAAAACGTCCAGCCACTGCTCCCACACCAAAGGGGCTAGCACTGAAAGCTCTTGCTGGCCATCACCTGCCCTAGGCAGCCCTTCCACAGCCCCACAAGCACTGGCGCTCTGAGCTTCCTAGCCACAGCACAGTGGGGACGTTCCTTCTCGGCACAGCCACAGCCCAGCTCCGAAATTCAAAACGTCCAGCCACTGCTCCCACACCAAAGGGGCTAGCACTGAAAGCTCTTGCTGGCCATCACCTGCCCTAGGCAGCCCTTCCACAGCCCCACAAGCACTGGCGCTCTGAGCTTCCTAGCCACAGCACAGTGGGGACGTTCCTTCTCGGCACAGCCACAGCCCAGCTCCGAAATTCAAAACGTCCAGCCACTGCTCCCACACCAAAGGGGCTAGCACTGAAAGCTCTTGCTGGCCATCACCTGCCCTAGCCAGCCCTTCCACAGCCCCACAAGCACTGGCGCTCTGAGCTTCCTAGCCACAGCACAGTGGGGACGTTCCTTCTCGGCACAGCCACAGCCCAGCTCCGAAATTCAAAACGTCCAGCCACTGCTCCCACACCAAAGGGGCTAGCACTGAAAGCTCTTGCTGGCCATCACCTGCCCTAGCCAGCCCTTCCACAGCCCCACAAGCACTGGCGCTCTGAGCTTCCTAGCCACAGCACAGTGGGGACGTTCCTTCTCGGCACAGCCACAGCCCAGCTCCGAAATTCAAAACGTCCAGCCACTGCTCCCACACCAAAGGGGCTAGCCCTGAAAACTCTTGCTGGCCATCACCTGCCCTAGGCAGCCCTTCCACAGCCCCACAAGCACTGGTGCTCTGAGCTTCCTAGCCACAGCACAGTGGGGACGTTCCTTCTCGGCACAGCCAGAGCCCAGCTCCGAAATTCAAAATGTCCAGCCACTGCTCCCACACCAAAGGGGCTAGCACTGAAAGCTCTTGCTGGCCATCACCTGCCCTAGGCAGCCCTTCCACAGCCCCACAAGCACTGGCGCTCTGAGCTTCCTAGCCACAGCACAGTGGGGACGTTCCTTCTCGGCACAGCCACAGCCCAGCTCCGAAATTCAAAACGTCCAGCCACTGCTCCCACACCAAAGGGGCTAGCACTGAAAGCTCTTGCTGGCCATCACCTGCCCTAGGCAGCCCTTCCACAGCCCCACAAGCACTGGCGCTCTGAGCTTCCTAGCCACAGCACAGTGGGGACGTTCCTTCTCGGCACAGCCACAGCCCAGCTCCGAAATTCAAAATGTCCAGCCACTGCTCCCACACCAAAGGGGCTAGCACTGAAAGCTCTTGCTGGCCATCACCTGCCCTAGGCAGCCCTTCCACAGCCCCACAAGCACTGGCGCTCTGAGCTTCCTAGCCACAGCACAGTGGGGACGTTCCTTCTCGGCACAGCCACAGCCCAGCTCCGAAATTCAAAACGTCCAGCCACTGCTCCCACACCAAAGGGGCTAGCACTGAAAGCTCTTGCTGGCCATCACCTGCCCTAGGCAGCCCTTCCACAGCCCCACAAGCACTGGCGCTCTGAGCTTCCTAGCCACAGCACAGTGGGGACGTTCCTTCTCGGCACAGCCACAGCCCAGCTCCGAAATTCAAAACGTCCAGCCACTGCTCCCACACCAAAGGGGCTAGCACTGAAAGCTCTTGCTGGCCATCACCTGCCCTAGGCAGCCCTTCCACAGCCCCACAAGCACTGGCGCTCTGAGCTTCCTAGCCACAGCACAGTGGGGACGTTCCTTCTCGGCACAGCCACAGCCCAGCTCCGAAATTCAAAATGTCCAGCCACTGCTCCCACACCAAAGGGGCTAGCACTGAAAGCTCTTGCTGGCCATCACCTGCCCTAGGCAGCCCTTCCACAGCCCCACAAGCACTGCCGCTCTGAGCTTCCTAGCCACAGCACAGTGGGGACGTTCCTTCTCAGCACAGCCACAGCCCAGCTCCGAAATTCAAAACGTCCAGCCACTGCTCCCACACCAAAGGGGCTAGCACTGAAAGCTCTTGCTGGCCATCACCTGCCCTAGCCAGCCCTTCCACAGCCCCACAAGCACTGGCGCTCTGAGCTTCCTAGCCACAGCACAGTGGGGACGTTCCTTCTCGGCACAGCCACAGCCCAGCTCCGAAATTCAAAATGTCCAGCCACTGCTCCCACACCAAAGGGGCTAGCACTGAAAGCTCTTGCTGGCCATCACCTGCCCTAGGCAGCCCTTCCACAGCCCCACAAGCACTGGCGCTCTGAGCTTCCTAGCCACAGCATAGTGGGGACGTTCCTTCTCGGCACAGCCACAGCCCAGCTCCGAAATTCAAAACGTCCAGCCACTGCTCCCACACCAAAGGGGCTAGCACTGAAAGCTCTTGCTGGCCATCACCTTCCCTAGGCAGCCCTTCCACAGCCCCACAAGCACTGGCGCTCTGAGCTTCCTAGCCACAGCACAGTGGGGACATTCCTTCTCAGCACAGCCACAGCCCAGCTCCGAAATTCAAAACGTCCAGCCACTGCTCCCACACCAAAGGGGCTAGCACTGAAAGCTCTTGCTGGCCATCACCTGCCCTAGGCAGCCCTTCCACAGCCCCACAAGCACTGGCGCTCTGAGCTTCCTAGCCACAGCACAGTGGGGACGTTCCTTCTCGGCACAGCCACAGCCCAGCTCCGAAATTCAAAACGTCCAGCCACTGCTCCCACACCAAAGGGGCTAGCACTGAAAGCTCTTGCTGGCCATCACCTGCCCTAGGCAGCCCTTCCACAGCCCCACAAGCACTGGCGCTCTGAGCTTCCTAGCCACAGCACAGTGGGGACGTTCCTTCTCGGCACAGCCACAGCCCAGCTCCGAAATTCAAAACGTCCAGCCACTGCTCCCACACCAAAGGGGCTAGCACTGAAAGCTCTTGCTGGCCATCACCTGCCCTAGGCAGCCCTTCCACAGCCCCACAAGCACTGGCGCTCTGAGCTTCCTAGCCACAGCACAGTGGGGACGTTCCTTCTCGGCACAGCCACAGCCCAGCTCCGAAATTCAAAACGTCCAGCCACTGCTCCCACACCAAAGGGGCTAGCCCTGAAAACTCTTGCTGGCCATCACCTTCCCTAGGCAGCCCTTCCACAGCCCCACAAGCACTGGTGCTCTGAGCTTCCTAGCCACAGCACAGTGGGGACGTTCCTTCTCGGCACAGCCACAGCCCAGCTCCGAAATTCAAAACGTCCAGCCACTGCTCCCACACCAAAGGGGCTAGCACTGAAAGCTCTTGCTGGCCATCACCTGCCCTAGGCAGCCCTTCCACAGCCCCACAAGCACTGGCGCTCTGAGCTTCCTAGCCACAGCACAGTGGGGACGTTCCTTCTCGGCACAGCCACAGCCCAGCTCCGAAATTCAAAACGTCCAGCCACTGCTCCCACACCAAAGGGGCTAGCACTGAAAGCTCTTGCTGGCCATCACCTGCCCTAGGCAGCCCTTCCACAGCCCCACAGACACTGCCGCTCTGAGCTTCCTAGCCACAGCCCAGTGGGGACGTTCCTTCTCGGCACAGCCACAGCCCAGCTCCGAAATTCAAAACGTCCAGCCACTGCTCCCACACCAAAGGGGCTAGCACTGAAAGCTCTTGCTGGCCATCACCTGCCCTAGGCAGCCCTTCCACAGCCCCACAAGCACTGGCGCTCTGAGCTTCCTAGCCACAGCACAGTGGGGACGTTCCTTCTCGGCACAGCCACAGCCCAGCTCCGAAATTCAAAACGTCCAGCCACTGCTCCCACACCAAAGGGGCTAGCACTGAAAGCTCTTGCTGGCCATCACCTGCCCTAGGCAGCCCTTCCACAGCCCCACAAGCACTGGCGCTCTGAGCTTCCTAGCCACAGCACAGTGGGGACGTTCCTTCTCGGCACAGCCAGAGCCCAGCTCCGAAATTCAAAATGTCCAGCCACTGCTCCCACACCAAAGGGGCTAGCACTGAAAGCTCTTGCTGGCCATCACCTTCCCTAGGCAGCCCTTCCACAGCCCCACAAGCACTGGCGCTCTGAGCTTCCTAGCCACAGCACAGTGGGGACGTTCCTTCTCGGCACAGCCACAGCCCAGCTCCGAAATTCAAAACGTCCAGCCACTGCTCCCACACCAAAGGGGCTAGCACTGAAAGCTCTTGCTGGCCATCACCTGCCCTAGGCAGCCCTTCCACAGCCCCACAAGCACTGGCGCTCTGAGCTTCCTAGCCACAGCACAGTGGGGACATTCCTTCTCGGCACAGCCACAGCCCAGCTCCGAAATTCAAAACGTCCAGCCACTGCTCCCACACCAAAGGGGCTAGCACTGAAAGCTCTTGCTGGCCATCACCTGCCCTAGGCAGCCCTTCCACAGCCCCACAAGCACTGGCGCTCTGAGCTTCCTAGCCACAGCACAGTGGGGACGTTCCTTCTCGGCACAGCCACAGCCCAGCTCCGAAATTCAAAACGTCCAGCCACTGCTCCCACACCAAAGGGGCTAGCACTGAAAGCTCTTGCTGGCCATCACCTGCCCTAGGCAGCCCTTCCACAGCCCCACAAGCACTGGCGCTCTGAGCTTCCTAGCCACAGCACAGTGGGGACGTTCCTTCTCGGCACAGCCACAGCCCAGCTCCGAAATTCAAAACGTCCAGCCACTGCTCCCACACCAAAGGGGCTAGCACTGAAAGCTCTTGCTGGCCATCACCTGCCCTAGCCAGCCCTTCCACAGCCCCACAAGCACTGGCGCTCTGAGCTTCCTAGCCACAGCACAGTGGGGACGTTCCTTCTCGGCACAGCCACAGCCCAGCTCCGAAATTCAAAACGTCCAGCCACTGCTCCCACACCAAAGGGGCTAGCACTGAAAGCTCTTGCTGGCCATCACCTGCCCTAGCCAGCCCTTCCACAGCCCCACAAGCACTGGCGCTCTGAGCTTCCTAGCCACAGCACAGTGGGGACGTTCCTTCTCGGCACAGCCACAGCCCAGCTCCGAAATTCAAAACGTCCAGCCACTGCTCCCACACCAAAGGGGCTAGCCCTGAAAACTCTTGCTGGCCATCACCTGCCCTAGGCAGCCCTTCCACAGCCCCACAAGCACTGGTGCTCTGAGCTTCCTAGCCACAGCACAGTGGGGACGTTCCTTCTCGGCACAGCCAGAGCCCAGCTCCGAAATTCAAAATGTCCAGCCACTGCTCCCACACCAAAGGGGCTAGCACTGAAAGCTCTTGCTGGCCATCACCTGCCCTAGGCAGCCCTTCCACAGCCCCACAAGCACTGGCGCTCTGAGCTTCCTAGCCACAGCACAGTGGGGACGTTCCTTCTCGGCACAGCCACAGCCCAGCTCCGAAATTCAAAACGTCCAGCCACTGCTCCCACACCAAAGGGGCTAGCACTGAAAGCTCTTGCTGGCCATCACCTGCCCTAGGCAGCCCTTCCACAGCCCCACAAGCACTGGCGCTCTGAGCTTCCTAGCCACAGCACAGTGGGGACGTTCCTTCTCGGCACAGCCAGAGCCCAGCTCCGAAATTCAAAACGTCCAGCCACTGCTCCCACACCAAAGGGGCTAGCACTGAAAGCTCTTGCTGGCCATCACCTTCCCTAGGCAGCCCTTCCACAGCCCCACAAGCACTGGCGCTCTGAGCTTCCTAGCCACAGCACAGTGGGGACGTTCCTTCTCGGCACAGCCACAGCCCAGCTCCGAAATTCAAAACGTCCAGCCACTGCTCCCACACCAAAGGGGCTAGCACTGAAAGCTCTTGCTGGCCATCACCTGCCCTAGGCAGCCCTTCCACAGCCCCACAAGCACTGGCGCTCTGAGCTTCCTAGCCACAGCACAGTGGGGACGTTCCTTCTCGGCACAGCCACAGCCCAGCTCCGAAATTCAAAACGTCCAGCCACTGCTCCCACACCAAAGGGGCTAGCACTGAAAGCTCTTGCTGGCCATCACCTGCCCTAGGCAGCCCTTCCACAGCCCCACAAGCACTGGCGCTCTGAGCTTCCTAGCCACAGCACAGTGGGGACGTTCCTTCTCGGCACAGCCACAGCCCAGCTCCGAAATTCAAAATGTCCAGCCACTGCTCCCACACCAAAGGGGCTAGCACTGAAAGCTCTTGCTGGCCATCACCTGCCCTAGGCAGCCCTTCCACAGCCCCACAAGCACTGCCGCTCTGAGCTTCCTAGCCACAGCACAGTGGGGACGTTCCTTCTCAGCACAGCCACAGCCCAGCTCCGAAATTCAAAACGTCCAGCCACTGCTCCCACACCAAAGGGGCTAGCACTGAAAGCTCTTGCTGGCCATCACCTGCCCTAGCCAGCCCTTCCACAGCCCCACAAGCACTGGCGCTCTGAGCTTCCTAGCCACAGCACAGTGGGGACGTTCCTTCTCGGCACAGCCACAGCCCAGCTCCGAAATTCAAAACGTCCAGCCACTGCTCCCACACCAAAGGGGCTAGCACTGAAAGCTCTTGCTGGCCATCACCTGCCCTAGGCAGCCCTTCCACAGCCCCACAAGCACTGGCGCTCTGAGCTTCCTAGCCACAGCACAGTGGGGACGTTCCTTCTCGGCACAGCCACAGCCCAGCTCCGAAATTCAAAACGTCCAGCCACTGCTCCCACACCAAAGGGGCTAGCACTGAAAGCTCTTGCTGGCCATCACCTGCCCTAGCCAGCCCTTCCACAGCCCCACAAGCACTGGCGCTCTGAGCTTCCTAGCCACAGCACAGTGGGGACGTTCCTTCTCGGCACAGCCACAGCCCAGCTCCGAAATTCAAAATGTCCAGCCACTGCTCCCACACCAAAGGGGCTAGCACTGAAAGCTCTTGCTGGCCATCACCTGCCCTAGGCAGCCCTTCCACAGCCCCACAAGCACTGGCGCTATGAGCTTCCTAGCCACAGCACAGTGGGGACGTTCCTTCTCGGCACAGCCACAGCCCAGCTCCGAAATTCAAAACGTCCAGCCACTGCTCCCACACCAAAGGGGCTAGCACTGAAAGCTCTTGCTGGCCATCACCTGCCCTAGGCAGCCCTTCCACAGCCCCACAAGCACTGCCGCTCTGAGCTTCCTAGCCACAGCACAGTGGGGACGTTCCTTCTCAGCACAGCCACAGCCCAGCTCCGAAATTCAAAACGTCCAGCCACTCCTCCCACACCAAAGGGGCTAGCACTGAAAGCTCTTGCTGGCCATCACCTGCCCTAGGCAGCCCTTCCACAGCCCCACAAGCACTGGCGCTCTGAGCTTCCTAGCCACAGCACAGTGGGAACGTTCCTTCTCGGCACAGCCACAACCCAGCTCCGAAATTCAAAATGTCCAGCCACTGCTCCCACACCAAAGGGGCTAGCACTGAAAGCTCTTGCTGGCCATCACCTGCCCTAGGCTGCCCTTCCACAGCCCCACAAGCACTGGCGCTCTGAGCTTCCTAGCCACAGCACAGTGGGGACGTTCCTTCTCGGCACAGCCACAGCCCAGCTCCGAAATTCAAAACGTCCAGCCACTGCTCCCACACCAAAGGGGCTAGCACTGAAAGCTCTTGCTGGCCATCACCTGCCCTAGGCAGCCCTTCCACAGCCCCACAAGCACTGGCGCTCTGAGCTTCCTAGCCACAGCACAGTGGGGACGTTCCTTCTCGGCACAGCCACAGCCCAGCTCCGAAATTCAAAACGTCCAGCCACTGCTCCCACACCAAAGGGGCTAGCACTGAAAGCTCTTGCTGGCCATCACCTGCCCTAGCCAGCCCTTCCACAGCCCCACAAGCACTGGCGCTCTGAGCTTCCTAGCCACAGCACAGTGGGGACGTTCCTTCTCGGCACAGCCACAGCCCAGCTCCGAAATTCAAAACGTCCAGCCACTGCTCCCACACCAAAGGGGCTAGCACTGAAAGCTCTTGCTGGCCATCACCTGCCCTAGCCAGCCCTTCCACAGCCCCACAAGCACTGGCGCTCTGAGCTTCCTAGCCACAGCACAGTGGGGACGTTCCTTCTCGGCACAGCCACAGCCCAGCTCCGAAATTCAAAATGTCCAGCCACTGCTCCCACACCAAAGGGGCTAGCACTGAAAGCTCTTGCTGGCCATCACCTGCCCTAGGCAGCCCTTCCACAGCCCCACAAGCACTGGCGCTCTGAGCTTCCTAGCCACAGCACAGTGGGAACGTTCCTTCTCGGCACAGCCACAGCCCAGCTCCGAAATTCAAAACGTCCAGCCACTGCTCCCACACCAAAGGGGCTAGCCCTGAAAACTCTTGCGGCCCATCACCTTCCCTAGGCAGCCCTTCCACAGCCCCACAAGCACTGGTGCTCTGAGCTTCCTAGCCACAGCACAGTGGGGACGTTCCTTCTCGGCACAGCCAGAGCCCAGCTCCGAAATTCAAAACGTCCAGCCACTGCTCCCACACCAAAGGGGCTAGCACTGAAAGCTCTTGCTGGCCATCACCTGCCCTAGGCTGCCCTTCCACAGCCCCACAAGCACTGGCGCTCTGAGCTTCCTAGCCACAGCACAGTGGGGACGTTCCTTCTCGGCACAGCCACAGCCCAGCTCCGAAATTCAAAACGTCCAGCCACTGCTCCCACACCAAAGGGGCTAGCACTGAAAGCTCTTGCTGGCCATCACCTGCCCTAGGCAGCCCTTCCACTTCCCCACAAGCACTGGCGCTCTGAGCTTCCTAGCCACAGCACAGTGGGGACGTTCCTTCTCGGCACAGCCACAGCCCAGCTCCGAAATTCGAAACGTCCAGCCACTGCTCCCACACCAAAGGGGCTAGCACTGAAAGCTCTTGCTGGCCATCACCTGCCCTAGGCAGCCCTTCCACAGCCCCACAAGCACTGGCGCTCTGAGCTTCCTAGCCACAGCACAGTGGGGACGTTCCTTCTCGGCACAGCCACAGCCCAGCTCCGAAATTCAAAACGTCCAGCCACTGCTCCCACACCAAAGGGGCTAGCACTGAAAGCTCTTGCTGGCCATCACCTGCCCTAGGCAGCCCTTCCACAGCCCCACAAGCACTGGCGCTCTGAGCTTCCTAGCCACAGCACAGTGGGGACATTCCTTCTCAGCACAGCCACAGCCCAGCTCCGAAATTCAAAACGTCCAGCCACTGCTCCCACACCAAAGGGGCTAGCACTGAAAGCTCTTGCTGGCCATCACCTGCCCTAGGCAGCCCTTCCACAGCCCCACAAGCACTGGCGCTCTGAGCTTCCTAGCCACAGCACAGTGGGGACGTTCCTTCTCGGCACAGCCACAGCCCAGCTCCGAAATTCAAAACGTCCAGCCACTGCTCCCACACCAAAGGGGCTAGCACTGAAAGCTCTTGCTGGCCATCACCTTCCCTAGGCAGCCCTTCCACAGCCCCACAAGCACTGGCGCTCTGAGCTTCCTAGCCACAGCACAGTGGGGACGTTCCTTCTCGGCACAGCCACAGCCCAGCTCCGAAATTCAAAACGTCCAGCCACTGCTCCCACACCAAAGGGGCTAGCCCTGAAAACTCTTGCTGGCCATCACCTGCCCTAGGCAGCCCTTCCACAGCCCCACAAGCACTGGTGCTCTGAGCTTCCTAGCCACAGCACAGTGGGGACGTTCCTTCTCGGCACAGCCAGAGCCCAGCTCCGAAATTCAAAATGTCCAGCCACTGCTCCCACACCAAAGGGGCTAGCACTGAAAGCTCTTGCTGGCCATCACCTTCCCTAGGCAGCCCTTCCACAGCCCCACAAGCACTGGCGCTCTGAGCTTCCTAGCCACAGCACAGTGGGGACGTTCCTTCTCGGCACAGCCACAGCCCAGCTCCGAAATTCAAAACGTCCAGCCACTGCTCCCACACCAAAGGGGCTAGCACTGAAAGCTCTTGCTGGCCATCACCTGCCCTAGGCAGCCCTTCCACAGCCCCACAAGCACTGGCGCTCTGAGCTTCCTAGCCACAGCACAGTGGGACGTTCCTTCTCGGCACAGCCACAGCCCAGCTCCGAAATTCAAAACGTCCAGCCACTGCTCCCACACCAAAGGGGCTAGCACTGAAAGCTCTTGCTGGCCATCACCTGCCCTAGGCAGCCCTTCCACAGCCCCACAAGCACTGGCGCTCTGAGCTTCCTAGCCACAGCACAGTGGGGACGTTCCTTCTCGGCACAGCCAGAGCCCAGCTCCGAAATTCAAAATGTCCAGCCACTGCTCCCACACCAAAGGGGCTAGCACTGAAAGCTCTTGCTGGCCATCACCTTCCCTAGGCAGCCCTTCCACAGCCCCACAAGCACTGGCGCTCTGAGCTTCCTAGCCACAGCACAGTGGGGACGTTCCTTCTCGGCACAGCCACAGCCCAGCTCCGAAATTCAAAACGTCCAGCCACTGCTCCCACACCAAAGGGGCTAGCACTGAAAGCTCTTGCTGGCCATCACCTGCCCTAGGCAGCCCTTCCACAGCCCCACAAGCACTGGCGCTCTGAGCTTCCTAGCCACAGCACAGTGGGGACATTCCTTCTCGGCACAGCCACAGCCCAGCTCCGAAATTCAAAACGTCCAGCCACTGCTCCCACACCAAAGGGGCTAGCACTGAAAGCTCTTGCTGGCCATCACCTGCCCTAGCCAGCCCTTCCACAGCCCCACAAGCACTGGCGCTCTGAGCTTCCTAGCCACAGCACAGTGGGGACGTTCCTTCTCGGCACAGCCACAGCCCAGCTCCGAAATTCAAAACGTCCAGCCACTGCTCCCACACCAAAGGGGCTAGCACTGAAAACTCTTGCTGGCCATCACCTTCCCTAGGCAGCCCTTCCACAGCCCCACAAGCACTGGCGCTCTGAGCTTCCTAGCCACAGCACAGTGGGGACGTTCCTTCTCGGCACAGCCACAGCCCAGCTCCGAAATTCAAAATGTCCAGCCACTGCTCCCACACCAAAGGGGCTAGCACTGAAAGCTCTTGCTGGCCATCACCTGCCCTAGGCAGCTCTTCCACAGCCCCACAAGCACTGGCGCTCTGAGCTTCCTAGCCACAGCACAGTGGGGACGTTCCTTCTCGGCACAGCCACAGCCCAGCTCCGAAATTCAAAACGTCCAGCCACTGCTCCCACACCAAAGGGGCTAGCACTGAAAGCTCTTGCTGGCCATCACCTGCCCTAGGCAGCCCTTCCACAGCCCCACAAGCACTGGCTCCCTGAGCTTCCTAGCCACAGCACAGTGGGGACGTTCCTTCTCGGCACAGCCACAGCCCAGCTCCGAAATTCAAAACGTCCAGCCACTGCTCCCACACCAAAGGGGCTAGCACTGAAAGCTCTTGCTGGCCATCACCTGCCCTAGGCAGCCCTTCCACAGCCCCACAAGCACTGGCGCTCTGAGCTTCCTAGCCACAGCACAGTGGGGACGTTCCTTCTCGGCATAGCCACAGCCCAGCTCCGAAATTCAAACGTCCAGCCACTGCTCCCACACCAAAGGGGCTAGCACTGAAAGATCTTGCTGGCCATCACCTTCCCTAGGCAGCCCTTCCACAGCCCCACAAGCACTGGCGCTCTGAGCTTCCTAGCCACAGCACAGTGGGGACGTTCCTTCTCGGCACAGCCACAGCCCAGCTCCGAAATTCAAAACGTCCAGCCACTGCTCCCACACCAAGGGGCTAGCACTGAAAGCTCTTGCTGGCCATCACCTGCCCTAGGCAGCCCTTCCACAGCCCCACAAGCACTGGCGCTCTGAGCTTCCTAGCCACAGCACAGTGGGGACGTTCCTTCTCGGCACAGCCACAGCCCAGCTCCGAAATTCAAAACGTCCAGCCACTGCTCCCACACCAAAGGGGCTAGCACTGAAAGCTCTTGCTGGCCATCACCTGCCCTAGGCAGCCCTTCCACAGCCCCACAAGCACTGGCGCTCTGAGCTTCCTAGCCACAGCACAGTGGGGACGGTCCTTCTCGGCACAGCCACAGCCCAGCTCCGAAATTCAAAACGTCCAGCCACTGCTCCCACACCAAAGGGGCTAGCACTGAAAGCTCTTGCTGGCCATCACCTGCCCTAGCCAGCCCTTCCACAGCCCCACAAGCACTGGCGCTCTGAGCTTCCTAGCCACAGCACAGTGGGGACGTTCCTTCTCGGCACAGCCACAGCCCAGCTCCGAAATTCTAAACGTCCAGCCACTGCTCCCACACCAAAGGGGCTAGCACTGAAAGCTCTTGCTGGCCATCACCTTCCCTAGGCAGCCCTTCCACAGCCCCACAAGCACTGGCGCTCTGAGCTTCCTAGCCACAGCACAGTGGGGACGTTCCTTCTCGGCACAGCCACAGCCCAGCTCCGAAATTCAAAACGTCCAGCCACTGCTCCCACACCAAAGGGGCTAGCACTGAAAGCTCTTGCTGGCCATCACCTTCCCTAGGCAGCCCTTCCACAGCCCCACAAACACTGGCGCTCTGAGCTTCCTAGCCACAGCACAGTGGGGACGTTCCTTCTCGGCACAGCCACAGCCCAGCTCCGAAATTCAAAACGTCCAGCCACTGCTCCCACACCAAAGGGGCTAGCACTGAAAGCTCTTGCTGGCCATCACCTGCCCTAGGCAGCCCTTCCACAGCCCCACAAGCACTGGCGCTCTGAGCTTCCTAGCCACAGCACAGTGGGGACGTTCCTTCTCAGCACAGCCACAGCCCAGCTCCGAAATTCAAAACGTCCAGCCACTGCTCCCACACCAAAGGGGCTAGCACTGAAAGCTCTTGCTGGCCATCACCTTCCCTAGGCAGCCCTTTCCACAGCCCCACAAGCACTGGCGCTCTGAGCTTCCTAGCCACAGCACAGTGGGGACGTTCCTTCTCGGCACAGCCACAGCCCAGCTCCGAAATTCAAAACGTCCAGCCACTGCTCCCACACCAAAGGGGCTAGCACTGAAAGCTCTTGCTGGCCATCACCTGCCCTAGGCAGCCCTTCCACAGCCCCACAAGCACTGGCGCTCTGAGCTTCCTAGCCACAGCACAGTGGGGACGTTCCTTCTCGGCACAGCCACAGCCCAGCTCCGAAATTCAAAACGTCCAGCCACTGCTCCCACACCAAAGGGGCTAGCACTGAAAGCTCTTGCTGGCCATCACCTGCCCTAGCCAGCCCTTCCACAGCCCCACAAGCACTGGCGCTCTGAGCTTCCTAGCCACAGCATAGTGGGGACGTTCCTTCTCGGCACAGCCACAGCCCAGCTCCGAAATTCAAAACGTCCAGCCACTGCTCCCACACCAAAGGGGCTAGCACTGAAAGCTCTTGCTGGCCATCACCTTCCCTAGGCAGCCCTTCCACAGCCCCACAAGCACTGGCGCTCTGAGCTTCCTAGCCACAGCACAGTGGGAACGTTCCTTCTCGGCACAGCCACAGCCCAGCTCCGAAATTCAAAACGTCCAGCCACTGCTCCCACACCAAAGGGGCTAGCACTGAAAGCTCTTGCTGGCCGTCACCTGCCCTAGGCAGCCCTTCCACAGCCCCACAAGCACTGGCGCTCTGAGCTTCCTAGCCACAGCACAGTGGGGACGTTCCTTCTCGGCACAGCCACAGCCCAGCTCCGAAATTCAAAACGTCCAGCCACTGCTCCCACACCAAAGGGGCTAGCACTGAAAGCTCTTGCTGGCCATCACCTTCCCTAGGCAGCCCTTCCACAGCCCCACAAACACTGGCGCTCTGAGCTTCCTAGCCACAGCACAGTGGGGACGTTCCTTCTCGGCACAGCCACAGCCCAGCTCCGAAATTCAAAACGTCCAGCCACTGCTCCCACACCAAAGGGGCTAGCACTGAAAGCTCTTGCTGGCCATCACCTGCCCTAGGCAGCCCTTCCACAGCCCCACAAGCACTGCCGCTCTGAGCTTCCTAGCCACAGCACAGTGGGGACGTTCCTTCTCAGCACAGCCACAGCCCAGCTCCGAAATTCAAAACGTCCAGCCACTGCTCCCACACCAAAGGGGCTAGCACTGAAAGCTCTTGCTGGCCATCACCTTCCCTAGGCAGCCTTTCCACAGCCCCACAAGCACTGGCGCTCTGAGCTTCCTAGCCACAGCACAGTGGGGACGTTCCTTCTCGGCACAGCCACAGCCCAGCTCCGAAATTCAAAACGTCCAGCCACTGCTCCCACACCAAAGGGGCTAGCACTGAAAGCTCTTGCTGGCCATCACCTGCCCTAGGCAGCCCTTCCACAGCCCCACAAGCACTGGCGCTCTGAGCTTCCTAGCCACAGCACAGTGGGGACGTTCCTTCTCGGCACAGCCACAGCCCAGCTCCGAAATTCAAAACGTCCAGCCACTGCTCCCACACCAAAGGGGCTAGCACTGAAAGCTCTTGCTGGCCATCACCTGCCCTAGGCAGCCCTTCCACAGCCCCACAAGCACTGGCGCTCTGAGCTTCCT
>NW_027472315.1:0-39366 GCF_965638725.1 Aptenodytes patagonicus | reverse complement strand
GCCTAGGGCAGGTGATGGCCAGCAAGAGCTTTCAGTGCTAGCCCCTTTGGTGTGGGAGCAGTGGCTGGACGTTTTGAATTTCGGAGCTGGGCTGTGGCTGTGCCGAGAAGGAACGTCCCCACTGTGCTGTGGCTAGGAAGCTCAGAGCGCCAGTGCTTGTGGGGCTGTGGAAGGGCTGCCTAGGGCAGGTGATGGCCAGCAAGAGCTTTCAGTGCTAGCCCCTTTGGTGTGGGAGCAGTGGCTGGACGTTTTGAATTTCGGAGCTGGGCTGTGGCTGTGCTGAGAAGGAACGTTCCCACTGTGCTGTGGCTAGGAAGCTCAGAGCGCCAGTGCTTGTGGGGCTGTGGAAGGGCTGCCTAGGGAAGGTGATGGCCAGCAGGATCTTTCAGTGCTAGCCCCTTTGGTGTGGGAGCAGTGGCTGGACGTTTTGAATTTCGGAGCTGGGCTGTGGCTGTGCCGAGAAGGAACGTCCCACTGTGCTGTGGCTAGGAAGCTCAGAGCGCCAGTGCTTGTGGGGCTGTGGAAGGGCTGCCTAGGGAAGGTGATGGCCAGCAAGAGCTTTCAGTGCTAGCCCCTTTGGTGTGGGAGCAGTGGCTGGACGTTTTGAATTTCGGAGCTGGGCTGTGGCTGTGCCGAGAAGGAACGTCCCCACTGTGCTGTGGCTAGGAAGCTCAGAGCGCCAGTGCTTGTGGGGCTGTGGAAGGGCTGCCTAGGGAAGGTGATGGCCAGCAAGAGCTTTCAGTGCTAGCCCCTTTGGTGTGGGAGCAGTGGCTGGACGTTTTGAATTTCGGAGCTGGGCTGTGGCTGTGCCGAGAAGGAACGTCCCCACTGTGCTGTGGCTAGGAAGCTCAGAGCGCCAGTGCTTGTGGGGCTGTGGAAGGGCTGCCTAGGGCAGGTGATGGCCAGCAAGAGCTTTCAGTGCTAGCCCCTTTGGTGTGGGAGCAGTGGCTGGACGTTTTGAATTTCGGAGCTGGGCTGTGGCTGTGCCGAGAAGGAACGTCCCCACTGTGCTGTGGCTAGGAAGCTCAGAGCGCCAGTGCTTGTGGGGCTGTGGAAGGGCTGCCTAGGGCAGGTGATGGCCAGCAAGAGCTTTCAGTGCTAGCCCCTTTGGTGTGGGAGCAGTGGCTGGACGTTTTGAATTTCGGAGCTGGGCTGTGGCTGTGCCGAGAAGGAACGTCCCCACTGTGCTGTGGCTAGGAAGCTCAGAGCGCCAGTGCTTGTGGGGCTGTGGAAGGGCTGCCTAGGGCAGGTGATGGCCAGCAAGAGCTTTCAGTGCTAGCCCCTTTGGTGTGGGAGCAGTGGCTGGACGTTTTGAATTTCGGAGCTGGGCTGTGGCTGTGCCGAGAAGGAACGTCCCCACTGTGCTGTGGCTAGGAAGCTCAGAGCGCCAGTGCTTGTGGGGCTGTGGAAGGGCTGCCTAGGGCAGGTGATGGCCAGCAAGAGCTTTCAGTGCTAGCCCCTTTGGTGTGGGAGCAGTGGCTGGACGTTTTGAATTTCGGAGCTGGGCTGTGGCTGTGCCGAGAAGGAACGTCACCACTGTGCTGTGGCTAGGAAGCTCAGAGCGCCAGTGCTTGTGGGGCTGTGGAAGGGCTGCCTAGGGAAGGTGATGGCCAGCAAGAGCTTTCAGTGGTAGCCCTTTTGGTGTGGGAGCAGTGGCTGGACGTTTTGAATTTCGGAGCTGGGCTGTGGCTGTGCCGAGAAGGAACGTCCCCACTGTGCTGTGGCTAGGAAGCTCAGAGCGCCAGTGCTTGTGGGGCTGTGGAAGGGCTGCCTAGGGCAGGTGATGGCCAGCAAGAGCTTTCAGTGCTAGCCCCTTTGGTGTGGGAGCAGTGGCTGGACGTTTCGAATTTCGGAGCTGGGCTGTGGCTGTGCCGAAAAGGAACGTCCCCACTGTGCTGTGGCTAGGAAGCTCAGAGCGCCAGTGCTTGTGGGGCTGTGGAAGGGCTGCCTAGGGAAGGTGATGGCCAGCAAGAGCTTTCAGTGCTAGCCCCTTTGGTGTGGGAGCAGTGGCTGGACGTTTTGAATTTCGGAGCTGGGCTGTGGCTGTGCTGAGAAGGAACGTCCCCACTGTGCTGTGGCTAGGAAGCTCAGAGCGCCAGTGCTTGTGGGGCTGTGGAAGGGCTGCCTAGGGCAGGTGATGGCCAGCAAGAGCTTTCAGTGCTAGCCCCTTTGGTGTGGGAGCAGTGGCTGGACGTTTTGAATTTCGGAGCTGGGCTGTGGCTGTGCTGAGAAGGAACGTTCCCACTGTGCTGTGGCTAGGAAGCTCAGAGCGCCAGTGCTTGTGGGGCTGTGGAAGGGCTGCCTAGGGAAGGTGATGGCCAGCAAGAGCTTTCAGTGCTAGCCCCTTTGGTGTGGGAGCAGTGGCTGGACGTTTTGAATTTCGGAGCTGGGCTGTGGCTGTGCTGAGAAGGAACGTCCCCACTGTGCTGTGGCTAGGAAGCTCAGAGCGCCAGTGCTTGTGGGGCTGTGGAAGGGCTGCCTAGGGCAGGTGATGGCCAGCAAGAGCTTTCAGTGCTAGCCCCTTTGGTGTGGGAGCAGTGGCTGGACGTTTTGAATTTCGGAGCTGGGCTGTGGCTGTGCCGAGAAGGAACGTCCCCACTGTGCTGTGGCTAGGAAGCTCAGAGCGCCAGTGCTTGTGGGGCTGTGGAAGGGCTGCCTAGGGAAGGTGATGGCCAGCAAGAGCTTTCAGTGCTAGCCCCTTTGGTGTGGGAGCAGTGGCTGGACGTTTTGAATTTCGGAGCTGGGCTGTGGCTGTGCCGAGAAGGAACGTCCCCACTGTGCTGTGGCTAGGAAGCTCAGAGCGCCAGTGCTTGTGGGGCTGTGGAAGGGCTGCCTAGGGCAGGTGATGGCCAGCAAGAGCTTTCAGTGCTAGCCCCTTTGGTGTGGGAGCAGTGGCTGGACGTTTTGAATTTCGGAGCTGGGCTGTGGCTGTGCCGAGAAGGAACGTCCCCACTGTGCTGTGGCTAGGAAGCTCAGAGCGCCAGTGCTTGTGGGGCTGTGGAAGGGCTGCCTAGGGCAGGTGATGGCCAGCAAGAGCTTTCAGTGCTAGCCCCTTTGGTGTGGGAGCAGTGGCTGGACGTTTTGAATTTCGGAGCTGGGCTGTGGCTGTGCCGAGAAGGAACGTCCCCACTGTGCTGTGGCTAGGAAGCTCAGAGCGCCAGTGCTTGTGGGGCTGTGGAAGGGCTGCCTAGGGCAGGTGATGGCCAGCAAGAGCTTTCAGTGGTAGCCCTTTTGGTGTGGGAGCAGTGGCTGGACGTTTTGAATTTCGGAGCTGGGCTGTGGCTGTGCCGAGAAGGAACGTCCCCACTGTGCTGTGGCTAGGAAGCTCAGAGCGCCAGTGCTTGTGGGGCTGTGGAAGGGCTGCCTAGGGCAGGTGATGGCCAGCAAGAGCTTTCAGTGCTAGCCCCTTTGGTGTGGGAGCAGTGGCTGGACGTTTTCGATTTCGGAGCTGGGCTGTGGCTGTGCCGAGAAGGAACGTCCCCACTGTGCTGTGGCTAGGAAGCTCAGAGCGCCAGTGCTTGTGGGGCTGTGGAAGGGCTGCCTAGGGCAGGTGATGGCCAGCAAGAGCTTTCAGTGCTAGCCCCTTTGGTGTGGGAGCAGTGGCTGGACGTTTCGAATTTCGGAGCTGGGCTGTGGCTGTGCTGAGAAGGAACGTCCCCACTGTGCTGTGGCTAGGAAGCTCAGAGCGCCAGTGCTTGTGGGGCTGTGGAAGGGCTGCCTAGGGCAGGTGATGGCCAGCAAGAGCTTTCAGTGCTAGCCCCTTTGGTGTGGGAGCAGTGGCTGGACGTTTGAATTTCGGAGCTGGGCTGTGGCTGTGCTGAGAAGGAACGTCCCCACTGTGCTGTGGCTAGGAAGCTCAGAGCGCCAGTGCTTGTGGGGCTGTGGAAGGGCTGTCTAGGGAAGGTGATGGCCAGCAAGAGCTTTCAGTGCTAGCCCTTTTCGTGTGGGAGCAGTGGCTGGACGTTTTGAATTTCGGAGCTGGGCTGTGGCTGTGCCGAGAAGGAACGTCCCCACTGTGCTGTGGCTAGGAAGCTCAGAGCGCCAGTGCTTGTGGGGCTGTGGAAGGGCTGCCTGGGGCAGGTGATGGCCAGCAAGAGCTTTCAGTGCTAGCCCCTTTGGTGTGGGAGCAGTGGCTGGACGTTTTGAATTTCGGAGCTGGGCTGTGGCTGTGCCGAGAAGGAACGTCCCCACTGTGCTGTGGCTAGGAAGCTCAGAGCGCCAGTGCTTGTGGGGCTGTGGAAGGGCTGCCTAGGGCAGGTGATGGCCAGCAAGAGCTTTCAGTGCTAGCCCCTTTGGTGTGGGAGCAGTGGCTGGACGTTTTGAATTTCGGAGCTGGGCTGTGGCTGTGCCGAGAAGGAACGTCCCCACTGTGCTGTGGCTAGGAAGCTCAGAGCGCCAGTGCTTGTGGGGCTGTGGAAGGGCTGCCTAGGGAAGGTGATGGCCAGCAAGAGCTTTCAGTGCTAGCCCCTTTTCGTGTGGGAGCAGTGGCTGGACGTTTTGAATTTCGGAGCTGGGCTGTGGCTGTGCCGAGAAGGAACGTCCCCACTGTGCTGTGGCTAGGAAGCTCAGAGCGCCAGTGCTTGTGGGGCTGTGGAAGGGCTGCCTAGGGAAGGTGATGGCCAGCAAGAGCTTTCAGTGCTAGCCCTTTTCGTGTGGGAGCAGTGGCTGGACGTTTTGAATTTCGGAGATGGGCTGTGGCTGTGCCGAGAAGGAACGTCCCCACTGTGCTGTGGCTAGGAAGCTCAGAGCGCCAGTGCTTGTGGGGCTGTGGAAGGGCTGCCTAGGGCAGGTGATGGCCACCAAGAGCTTTCAGTGCTAGCCCCTTTGGTGTGGGAGCAGTGGCTGGACGTTTTGAATTTCGGAGCTGGGCTGTGGCTGTGCCGAGAAGGAACGTCCCCACTGTGCTGTGGCTAGGAAGCTCAGAGCGCCAGTGCTTGTGGGGCTGTGGAAGGGCTGCCTAGGGCAGGTGATGGCCAGCAAGAGCTTTCAGTGCTAGCCCCTTTGGTGTGGGAGCAGTGGCTGGACGTTTTGAATTTCGGAGCTGGGCTGTGGCTGTGCCGAGAAGGAACGTCCCCACTGTGCTGTGGCTAGGAAGCTCAGAGCGCCAGTGCTTGTGGGGCTGTGGAAGGGCTGCCTAGGGCAGGTGATGGCCAGCAAGAGCTTTCAGTGCTAGCCCCTTTGGTGTGGGAGCAGTGGCTGGACGTTTTGAATTTCGGAGCTGGGCTGTGGCTGTGCCGAGAAGGAACGTCCCCACTGTGCTGTGGCTAGGAAGCTCAGAGCGCCAGTGCTTGTGGGGCTGTGGAAGGGCTGCCTAGGGAAGGTGATGGCCAGCAGGATCTTTCAGTGCTAGCCCCTTTGGTGTGGGAGCAGTGGCTGGACGTTTTGAATTTCGGAGCTGGGCTGTGGCTGTGCCGAGAAGGAACGTCCCCACTGTGCTGTGGCTAGGAAGCTCAGAGCGCCAGTGCTTGTGGGGCTGTGGAAGGGCTGCCTAGGGAAGGTGATGGCCAGCAGGATCTTTCAGTGCTAGCCCCTTTGGTGTGGGAGCAGTGGCTGGACGTTTTGAATTTCGGAGCTGGGCTGTGGCTGTGCCGAGAAGGAACGTCCCCACTGTGCTGTGGCTAGGAAGCTCAGAGCGCCAGTGCTTGTGGGGCTGTGGAAGGGCTGCCTAGGGCAGGTGATGGCCAGCAAGAGCTTTCAGTGCTAGCCCCTTTGGTGTGGGAGCAGTGGCTGGACGTTTTGAATTTCGGAGCTGGGCTGTGGCTGTGCCGAGAAGGAACGTCCCCACTGTGCTGTGGCTAGGAAGCTCAGAGCGCCAGTGCTTGTGGGGCTGTGGAAGGGCTGCCTAGGGCAGGTGATGGCCAGCAAGAGCTTTCAGTGCTAGCCCCTTTGGTGTGGGAGCAGTGGCTGGACGTTTTGAATTTCGGAGCTGGGCTGTGGCTGTGCTGAGAAGGAACGTCCCCACTGTGCTGTGGCTAGGAAGCTCAGAGCGCCAGTGCTTGTGGGGCTGTGGAAGGGCTGCCTAGGGAAGGTGATGGCCAGCAAGAGCTTTCAGTGGTAGCCCTTTTGGTGTGGGAGCAGTGGCTGGACGTTTTGAATTTCGGAGCTGGGCTGTGGCTGTGCCGAGAAGGAACGTCCCCACTGTGCTGTGGCTAGGAAGCTCAGAGCGCCAGTGCTTGTGGGGCTGTGGAAGGGCTGCCTAGGGCAGGTGATGGCCAGCAAGAGCTTTCAGTGCTAGCCCCTTTGGTGTGGGAGCAGTGGCTGGACGTTTCGAATTTCGGAGCTGGGCTGTGGCTGTGCCGAAAGGAACGTCCCCACTGTGCTGTGGCTAGGAAGCTCAGAGCGCCAGTGCTTGTGGGGCTGTGGAAGGGCTGCCTAGGGAAGGTGATGGCCAGCAAGAGCTTTCAGTGCTAGCCCCTTTGGTGTGGGAGCAGTGGCTGGACGTTTCGAATTTCGGAGCTGGGCTGTGGCTGTGCTGAGAAGGAACGTCCCCACTGTGCTGTGGCTAGGAAGCTCAGAGCGCCAGTGCTTGTGGGGCTGTGGAAGGGCTGCCTAGGGCAGGTGATGGCCAGCAAGAGCTTTCAGTGCTAGCCCCTTTGGTGTGGGAGCAGTGGCTGGACGTTTTGAATTTCGGAGCTGGGCTGTGGCTGTGCTGAGAAGGAACGTCCCCACTGTGCTGTGGCTAGGAAGCTCAGAGCGCCAGTGCTTGTGGGGCTGTGGAAGGGCTGTCTAGGGCAGGTGCTGGCCAGCAAGAGCTTTCAGTGCTAGCCCTTTTCGTGTGGGAGCAGTGGCTGGACGTTTTGAATTTCGGAGCTGGGCTGTGGCTGTGCCGAGAAGGAACGTCCCCACTGTGCTGTGGCTAGGAAGCTCAGAGCGCCAGTGCTTGTGGGGCTGTGGAAGGGCTGCCTAGGGAAGGTGATGGCCAGCAAGAGCTTTCAGTGCTAGCCCCTTTGGTGTGGGAGCAGTGGCTGGACGTTTTGAATTTCGGAGCTGGGCTGTGGCTGTGCCGAGAAGGAACGTCCCCACTGTGCTGTGGCTAGGAAGCTCAGAGCGCCAGTGCTTGTGGGGCTGTGGAAGGGCTGCCTAGGGCAGGTGATGGCCAGCAAGAGCTTTCAGTGCTAGCCCCTTTGGTGTGGGAGCAGTGGCTGGACGTTTTGAATTTCGGAGCTGGGCTGTGGCTGTGCCGAGAAGGAACGTCCCCACTGTGCTGTGGCTAGGAAGCTCAGAGCGCCAGTGCTTGTGGGGCTGTGGAAGGGCTGCCTAGGGCAGGTGATGGCCAGCAAGAGCTTTCAGTGCTAGCCCCTTTGGTGTGGGAGCAGTGGCTGGACGTTTTGAATTTCGGAGCTGGGCTGTGGCTGTGCCGAGAAGGAACGTCCCCACTGTGCTGTGGCTAGGAAGCTCAGAGCGCCAGTGCTTGTGGGGCTGTGGAAGGGCTGCCTAGGGCAGGTGATGGCCAGCAAGAGCTTTCAGTGCTAGCCCTTTTCGTGTGGGAGCAGTGGCTGGACGTTTTGAATTTCGGAGCTGGGCTGTGGCTGTGCCGAGAAGGAACGTCCCCACTGTGCTGTGGCTAGGAAGCTCAGAGCGCCAGTGCTTGTGGGGCTGTGGAAGGGCTGCCTAGGGCAGGTGATGGCCAGCAAGAGCTTTCAGTGCTAGCCCCTTTGGTGTGGGAGCAGTGGCTGGACGTTTTGAATTTCGGAGCTGGGCTGTGGCTGTGCCGAGAAGGAACGTCCCCACTGTGCTGTGGCTAGGAAGCTCAGAGCGCCAGTGCTTGTGGGGCTGTGGAAGGGCTGCCTAGGGAAGGTGATGGCCAGCAAGAGCTTTCAGTGCTAGCCCCTTTGGTGTGGGAGCAGTGGCTGGACGTTTCGAATTTCGGAGCTGGGCTGTGGCTGTGCTGAGAAGGAACGTCCCCACTGTGCTGTGGCTAGGAAGCTCAGAGCGCCAGTGCTTGTGGGGCTGTGGAAGGGCTGCCTAGGGCAGGTGATGGCCAGCAAGAGCTTTCAGTGCTAGCCCCTTTGGTGTGGGAGCAGTGGCTGGACGTTTTGAATTTCGGAGCTGGGCTGTGGCTGTGCTGAGAAGGAACGTCCCCACTGTGCTGTGGCTAGGAAGCTCAGAGCGCCAGTGCTTGTGGGGCTGTGGAAGGGCTGTCTAGGGAAGGTGATGGCCAGCAAGAGCTTTCAGTGCTAGCCCTTTTCGTGTGGGAGCAGTGGCTGGACGTTTTGAATTTCGGAGCTGGGCTGTGGCTGTGCCGAGAAGGAACGTCCCCACTGTGCTGTGGCTAGGAAGCTCAGAGCGCCAGTGCTTGTGGGGCTGTGGAAGGGCTGCCTAGGGCAGGTGATGGCCAGCAAGAGCTTTCAGTGCTAGCCCCTTTGGTGTGGGAGCAGTGGCTGGACGTTTTGAATTTCGGAGCTGGGCTGTGGCTGTGCCCAGAAGGAACGTCCCCACTGTGCTGTGGCTAGGAAGCTCAGAGCGCCAGTGCTTGTGGGGCTGTGGAAGGGCTGCCTAGGGCAGGTGATGGCCAGCAAGAGCTTTCAGTGCTAGCCCCTTTGGTGTGGGAGCAGTGGCTGGACGTTTTGAATTTCGGAGCTGGGCTGTGGCTGTGCCGAGAAGGAACGTCCCCACTGTGCTGTGGCTAGGAAGCTCAGAGCGCCAGTGCTTGTGGGGCTGTGGAAGGGCTGCCTAGGGCAGGTGATGGCCAGCAAGAGCTTTCAGTGCTAGCCCCTTTGGTGTGGGAGCAGTGGCTGGACGTTTTGAATTTCGGAGCTGGGCTGTGGCTGTGCCGAGAAGGAACGTCCCCACTGTGCTGTGGCTAGGAAGCTCAGAGCGCCAGTGCTTGTGGGGCTGTGGAAGGGCTGCCTAGGGCAGGTGATGGCCAGCAAGAGCTTTCAGTGCTAGCCCCTTTGGTGTGGGAGCAGTGGCTGGACGTTTCGAATTTCGGAGCTGGGCTGTGGCTGTGCGGAGAAGGAACGTCCCCACTGTGCTGTGGCTAGGAAGCTCAGAGGGCCTGTGCTTGTGGGGCTGTGGAAGGGGTGCCTAGGGAAGGTGATGGCCAGCAAGAGCTTTCACTGCTAGCCCCTTTGGTGTGGGAGCAGTGGCTGGACGTTTTGAATTTCGGAGCTGGGCTGTGGCTGTGCCGAGAAGGAACGTCCCCACTGTGCTGTGGCTAGGAAGCTCAGAGCGCCAGTGCTTGTGGGGCTGTGGAAGGGCTGCCTAGGGAAGGTGATGGCCAGCAAGAGCTTTCAGTGCTAGCCCCTTTGGTGTGGGAGCAGTGGCTGGACGTTTTGAATTTCGGAGCTGGGCTGTGGCTGTGCCGAGAAGGAACGTTCCCACTGTGCTGTGGCTAGGAAGCTCAGAGCGCCAGTGCTTGTGGGGCTGTGGAAGGGCTGCCTAGGGAAGGTGATGGCCAGCAGGATCTTTCAGTGCTAGCCCCTTTGGTGTGGGAGCAGTGGCTGGACGTTTTGAATTTCGGAGCTGGGCTGTGGCTGTGCCGAGAAGGAACGTCCCCACTGTGCTGTGGCTAGGAAGCTCAGAGCGCCAGTGCTTGTGGGGCTGTGGAAGGGCTGCCTAGGGAAGGTGATGGCCAGCAAGAGCTTTCAGTGCTAGCCCCTTTGGTGTGGGAGCAGTGGCTGGACGTTTTGAATTTCGGAGCTGGGCTGTGGCTGTGCCGAGAAGGAACGTCCCCACTGTGCTGTGGCTAGGAAGCTCAGAGCGCCAGTGCTTGTGGGGCTGTGGAAGGGCTGCCTAGGGAAGGTGATGGCCAGCAAGAGCTTTCAGTGGTAGCCCTTTTGGTGTGGGAGCAGTGGCTGGACGTTTTGAATTTCGGAGCTGGGCTGTGGCTGTGCCGAGAAGGAACGTCCCCACTGTGCTGTGGCTAGGAAGCTCAGAGCGCCAGTGCTTGTGGGGCTGTGGAAGGGCTGCCTAGGGCAGGTGATGGCCAGCAAGAGCTTTCAGTGCTAGCCCCTTTGGTGTGGGAGCAGTGGCTGGACGTTTCGAATTTCGGAGCTGGGCTGTGGCTGTGCCGAAAAGGAACGTCCCCACTGTGCTGTGGCTAGGAAGCTCAGAGCGCCAGTGCTTGTGGGGCTGTGGAAGGGCTGCCTAGGGCAGGTGATGGCCAGCAAGAGCTTTCAGTGCTAGCCCCTTTGGTGTGGGAGCAGTGGCTGGACGTTTTGAATTTCGGAGCTGGGCTGTGGCTGTGCTGAGAAGGAACGTCCCCACTGTGCTGTGGCTAGGAAGCTCAGAGCGCCAGTGCTTGTGGGGCTGTGGAAGGGCTGCCTAGGGCAGGTGCTGGCCAGCAAGAGCTTTCAGTGCTAGCCCTTTTCGTGTGGGAGCAGTGGCTGGACGTTTTGAATTTCGGAGCTGGGCTGTGGCTGTGCCGAGAAGGAACGTCCCCACTGTGCTGTGGCTAGGAAGCTCAGAGCGCCAGTGCTTGTGGGGCTGTGGAAGGGCTGCCTAGGGAAGGTGATGGCCAGCAAGAGCTTTCAGTGCTAGCCCCTTTGGTGTGGGAGCAGTGGCTGGACGTTTTGAATTTCGGAGATGGGCTGTGGCTGTGCCGAGAAGGAACGTCCCCACTGTGCTGTGGCTAGGAAGCTCAGAGCGCCAGTGCTTGTGGGGCTGTGGAAGGGCTGCCTAGGGCAGGTGATGGCCAGCAAGAGCTTTCAGTGCTAGCCCCTTTGGTGTGGGAGCAGTGGCTGGACGTTTTGAATTTCGGAGCTGGGCTGTGGCTGTGCCGAGAAGGAACGTCCCCACTGTGCTGTGGCTAGGAAGCTCAGAGCGCCAGTGCTTGTGGGGCTGTGGAAGGGCTGCCTAGGGCAGGTGATGGCCAGCAAGAGCTTTCAGTGCTAGCCCCTTTGGTGTGGGAGCAGTGGCTGGACGTTTTGAATTTCGGAGCTGGGCTGTGGCTGTGCCGAGAAGGAACGTCCCCACTGTGCTGTGGCTAGGAAGCTCAGAGCGCCAGTGCTTGTGGGGCTGTGGAAGGGCTGCCTAGGGCAGGTGATGGCCAGCAAGAGCTTTCAGTGCTAGCCCTTTTGGTGTGGGAGCAGTGGCTGGACGTTTTGAATTTCGGAGCTGGGCTGTGGCTGTGCCGAGAAGGAACGTCCCCACTGTGCTGTGGCTAGGAAGCTCAGAGCGCCAGTGCTTGTGGGGCTGTGGAAGGGCTGCCTAGGGCAGGTGATGGCCAGCAAGAGCTTTCAGTGCTAGCCCCTTTGGTGTGGGAGCAGTGGCTGGACGTTTTGAATTTCGGAGCTGGGCTGTGGCTGTGCTGAGAAGGAACGTCCCCACTGTGCTGTGGCTAGGAAGCTCAGAGCGCCAGTGCTTGTGGGGCTGTGGAAGGGCTGTCTAGGGAAGGTGATGGCCAGCAAGAGCTTTCAGTGCTAGCCCTTTTCGTGTGGGAGCAGTGGCTGGACGTTTTGAATTTCGGAGCTGGGCTGTGGCTGTGCCGAGAAGGAACGTCCCCACTGTGCTGTGGCTAGGAAGCTCAGAGCGCCAGTGCTTGTGGGGCTGTGGAAGGGCTGCCTAGGGAAGGTGATGGCCAGCAAGAGCTTTCAGTGCTAGCCCCTTTGGTGTGGGAGCAGTGGCTGGACGTTTTGAATTTCGGAGCTGGGCTGTGGCTGTGCCCAGAAGGAACGTCCCCACTGTGCTGTGGCTAGGAAGCTCAGAGCGCCAGTGCTTGTGGGGCTGTGGAAGGGCTGCATAGGGCAGGTGATGGCCAGCAAGACCTTTCAGTGCTAGCCCCTTTGGTGTGGGAGCAGTGGCTGGACGTTTTGAATTTCGGAGCTGGGCTGTGGCTGTGCCGAGAAGGAACGTCCCCACTGTGCTGTGGCTAGGAAGCTCAGAGCGCCAGTGCTTGTGGGGCTGTGGAAGGGCTGCCTAGGGCAGGTGATGGCCAGCAAGAGCTTTCAGTGCTAGCCCCTTTGGTGTGGGAGCAGTGGCTGGACGTTTTGAATTTCGGAGCTGGGCTGTGGCTGTGCCGAGAAGGAACGTCCCCACTGTGCTGTGGCTAGGAAGCTCAGAGCGCCAGTGCTTGTGGGGCTGTGGAAGGGCTGCCTAGGGCAGGTGATGGCCAGCAAGAGCTTTCAGTGCTAGCCCCTTTGGTGTGGGAGCAGTGGCTGGACGTTTCGAATTTCGGAGCTGGGCTGTGGCTGTGCTGAGAAGGAACGTCCCCACTGTGCTGTGGCTAGGAAGCTCAGAGGGCCTGTGCTTGTGGGGCTGTGGAAGGGCTGCCTAGGGAAGGTGATGGCCAGCAAGAGCTTTCACTGCTAGCCCCTTTGGTGTGGGAGCAGTGGCTGGACGTTTTGAATTTCGGAGCTGGGCTGTGGCTGTGCCGAGAAGGAACGTCCCCACTGTGCTGTGGCTAGGAAGCTCAGAGCGCCAGTGCTTGTGGGGCTGTGGAAGGGCTGTCTAGGGAAGGTGATGGCCAGCAAGAGCTTTCAGTGCTAGCCCTTTTCGTGTGGGAGCAGTGGCTGGACGTTTTGAATTTCGGAGCTGGGCTGTGGCTGTGCCGAGAAGGAACGTCCCCACTGTGCTGTGGCTAGGAAGCTCAGAGCGCCAGTGCTTGTGGGGCTGTGGAAGGGCTGCCTAGGGCAGGTGATGGCCAGCAAGAGCTTTCAGTGCTAGCCCCTTTGGTGTGGGAGCAGTGGCTGGACGTTTTGAATTTCGGAGCTGGGCTGTGGCTGTGCCCAGAAGGAACGTCCCCACTGTGCTGTGGCTAGGAAGCTCAGAGCGCCAGTGCTTGTGGGGCTGTGGAAGGGCTGCATAGGGCAGGTGATGGCCAGCAAGAGCTTTCAGTGCTAGCCCCTTTGGTGTGGGAGCAGTGGCTGGACGTTTTGAATTTCGGAGCTGGGCTGTGGCTGTGCCGAGAAGGAACGTCCCCACTGTGCTGTGGCTAGGAAGCTCAGAGCGCCAGTGCTTGTGGGGCTGTGGAAGGGCTGCCTAGGGCAGGTGATGGCCAGCAAGAGCTTTCAGTGCTAGCCCCTTTGGTGTGGGAGCAGTGGCTGGACGTTTTGAATTTCGGAGCTGGGCTGTGGCTGTGCCGAGAAGGAACGTCCCCACTGTGCTGTGGCTAGGAAGCTCAGAGCGCCAGTGCTTGTGGGGCTGTGGAAGGGCTGCCTAGGGCAGGTGATGGCCAGCAAGAGCTTTCAGTGCTAGCCCCTTTGGTGTGGGAGCAGTGGCTGGACGTTTCGAATTTCGGAGCTGGGCTGTGGCTGTGCGGAGAAGGAACGTCCCCACTGTGCTGTGGCTAGGAAGCTCAGAGGGCCTGTGCTTGTGGGGCTGTGGAAGGGGTGCCTAGGGAAGGTGATGGCCAGCAAGAGCTTTCACTGCTAGCCCCTTTGGTGTGGGAGCAGTGGCTGGACGTTTTGAATTTCGGAGCTGGGCTGTGGCTGTGCCGAGAAGGAACGTCCCCACTGTGCTGTGGCTAGGAAGCTCAGAGCGCCAGTGCTTGTGGGGCTGTGGAAGGGCTGCCTAGGGAAGGTGATGGCCAGCAAGAGCTTTCAGTGCTAGCCCCTTTGGTGTGGGAGCAGTGGCTGGACGTTTTGAATTTCGGAGCTGGGCTGTGGCTGTGCTGAGAAGGAACGTTCCCACTGTGCTGTGGCTAGGAAGCTCAGAGCGCCAGTGCTTGTGGGGCTGTGGAAGGGCTGCCTAGGGAAGGTGATGGCCAGCAGGATCTTTCAGTGCTAGCCCCTTTGGTGTGGGAGCAGTGGCTGGACGTTTTGAATTTCGGAGCTGGGCTGTGGCTGTGCCGAGAAGGAACGTCCCCACTGTGCTGTGGCTAGGAAGCTCAGAGCGCCAGTGCTTGTGGGGCTGTGGAAGGGCTGCCTAGGGAAGGTGATGGCCAGCAAGAGCTTTCAGTGCTAGCCCCTTTGGTGTGGGAGCAGTGGCTGGACGTTTTGAATTTCGGAGCTGGGCTGTGGCTGTGCCGAGAAGGAACGTCCCCACTGTGCTGTGGCTAGGAAGCTCAGAGCGCCAGTGCTTGTGGGGCTGTGGAAGGGCTGCCTAGGGAAGGTGATGGCCAGCAAGAGCTTTCAGTGGTAGCCCTTTTGGTGTGGGAGCAGTGGCTGGACGTTTTGAATTTCGGAGCTGGGCTGTGGCTGTGCCGAGAAGGAACGTCCCCACTGTGCTGTGGCTAGGAAGCTCAGAGCGCCAGTGCTTGTGGGGCTGTGGAAGGGCTGCCTAGGGCAGGTGATGGCCAGCAAGAGCTTTCAGTGCTAGCCCCTTTGGTGTGGGAGCAGTGGCTGGACGTTTCGAATTTCGGAGCTGGGCTGTGGCTGTGCCGAAAAGGAACGTCCCCACTGTGCTGTGGCTAGGAAGCTCAGAGCGCCAGTGCTTGTGGGGCTGTGGAAGGGCTGCCTAGGGCAGGTGATGGCCAGCAAGAGCTTTCAGTGCTAGCCCCTTTGGTGTGGGAGCAGTGGCTGGACGTTTTGAATTTCGGAGCTGGGCTGTGGCTGTGCTGAGAAGGAACGTCCCCACTGTGCTGTGGCTAGGAAGCTCAGAGCGCCAGTGCTTGTGGGGCTGTGGAAGGGCTGCCTAGGGCAGGTGCTGGCCAGCAAGAGCTTTCAGTGCTAGCCCTTTTCGTGTGGGAGCAGTGGCTGGACGTTTTGAATTTCGGAGCTGGGCTGTGGCTGTGCTGAGAAGGAACGTCCCCACTGTGCTGTGGCTAGGAAGCTCAGAGCGCCAGTGCTTGTGGGGCTGTGGAAGGGCTGCCTAGGGAAGGTGATGGCCAGCAAGAGCTTTCAGTGCTAGCCCCTTTGGTGTGGGAGCAGTGGCTGGACGTTTTGAATTTCGGAGATGGGCTGTGGCTGTGCCGAGAAGGAACGTCCCCACTGTGCTGTGGCTAGGAAGCTCAGAGCGCCAGTGCTTGTGGGGCTGTGGAAGGGCTGCCTAGGGCAGGTGATGGCCAGCAAGAGCTTTCAGTGCTAGCCCCTTTGGTGTGGGAGCAGTGGCTGGACGTTTTGAATTTCGGAGCTGGGCTGTGGCTGTGCCGAGAAGGAACGTCCCCACTGTGCTGTGGCTAGGAAGCTCAGAGCGCCAGTGCTTGTGGGGCTGTGGAAGGGCTGCCTAGGGCAGGTGATGGCCAGCAAGAGCTTTCAGTGCTAGCCCCTTTGGTGTGGGAGCAGTGGCTGGACGTTTTGAATTTCGGAGCTGGGCTGTGGCTGTGCCGAGAAGGAACGTCCCCACTGTGCTGTGGCTAGGAAGCTCAGAGCGCCAGTGCTTGTGGGGCTGTGGAAGGGCTGCCTAGGGCAGGTGATGGCCAGCAAGAGCTTTCAGTGCTAGCCCTTTTGGTGTGGGAGCAGTGGCTGGACGTTTTGAATTTCGGAGCTGGGCTGTGGCTGTGCCGAGAAGGAACGTCCCCACTGTGCTGTGGCTAGGAAGCTCAGAGCGCCAGTGCTTGTGGGGCTGTGGAAGGGCTGCCTAGGGCAGGTGATGGCCAGCAAGAGCTTTCAGTGCTAGCCCCTTTGGTGTGGGAGCAGTGGCTGGACGTTTTGAATTTCGGAGCTGGGCTGTGGCTGTGCTGAGAAGGAACGTCCCCACTGTGCTGTGGCTAGGAAGCTCAGAGCGCCAGTGCTTGTGGGGCTGTGGAAGGGCTGTCTAGGGAAGGTGATGGCCAGCAAGAGCTTTCAGTGCTAGCCCTTTTCGTGTGGGAGCAGTGGCTGGACGTTTTGAATTTCGGAGCTGGGCTGTGGCTGTGCCGAGAAGGAACGTCCCCACTGTGCTGTGGCTAGGAAGCTCAGAGCGCCAGTGCTTGTGGGGCTGTGGAAGGGCTGCCTAGGGAAGGTGATGGCCAGCAAGAGCTTTCAGTGCTAGCCCCTTTGGTGTGGGAGCAGTGGCTGGACGTTTTGAATTTCGGAGCTGGGCTGTGGCTGTGCCCAGAAGGAACGTCCCCACTGTGCTGTGGCTAGGAAGCTCAGAGCGCCAGTGCTTGTGGGGCTGTGGAAGGGCTGCATAGGGCAGGTGATGGCCAGCAAGACCTTTCAGTGCTAGCCCCTTTGGTGTGGGAGCAGTGGCTGGACGTTTTGAATTTCGGAGCTGGGCTGTGGCTGTGCCGAGAAGGAACGTCCCCACTGTGCTGTGGCTAGGAAGCTCAGAGCGCCAGTGCTTGTGGGGCTGTGGAAGGGCTGCCTAGGGCAGGTGATGGCCAGCAAGAGCTTTCAGTGCTAGCCCCTTTGGTGTGGGAGCAGTGGCTGGACGTTTTGAATTTCGGAGCTGGGCTGTGGCTGTGCCGAGAAGGAACGTCCCCACTGTGCTGTGGCTAGGAAGCTCAGAGCGCCAGTGCTTGTGGGGCTGTGGAAGGGCTGCCTAGGGCAGGTGATGGCCAGCAAGAGCTTTCAGTGCTAGCCCCTTTGGTGTGGGAGCAGTGGCTGGACGTTTCGAATTTCGGAGCTGGGCTGTGGCTGTGCTGAGAAGGAACGTCCCCACTGTGCTGTGGCTAGGAAGCTCAGAGGGCCTGTGCTTGTGGGGCTGTGGAAGGGCTGCCTAGGGAAGGTGATGGCCAGCAAGAGCTTTCACTGCTAGCCCCTTTGGTGTGGGAGCAGTGGCTGGACGTTTTGAATTTCGGAGCTGGGCTGTGGCTGTGCCGAGAAGGAACGTCCCCACTGTGCTGTGGCTAGGAAGCTCAGAGCGCCAGTGCTTGTGGGGCTGTGGAAGGGCTGCCTAGGGAAGGTGATGGCCAGCAAGAGCTTTCAGTGCTAGCCCCTTTGGTGTGGGAGCAGTGGCTGGACGTTTTGAATTTCGGAGCTGGGCTGTGGCTGTGCTGAGAAGGAACGTTCCCACTGTGCTGTGGCTAGGAAGCTCAGAGCGCCAGTGCTTGTGGGGCTGTGGAAGGGCTGCCTAGGGAAGGTGATGGCCAGCAGGATCTTTCAGTGCTAGCCCCTTTGGTGTGGGAGCAGTGGCTGGACGTTTTGAATTTCGGAGCTGGGCTGTGGCTGTGCCGAGAAGGAACGTCCCCACTGTGCTGTGGCTAGGAAGCTCAGAGCGCCAGTGCTTGTGGGGCTGTGGAAGGGCTGCCTAGGGAAGGTGATGGCCAGCAAGAGCTTTCAGTGCTAGCCCCTTTGGTGTGGGAGCAGTGGCTGGACGTTTTGAATTTCGGAGCTGGGCTGTGGCTGTGCCGAGAAGGAACGTCCCCACTGTGCTGTGGCTAGGAAGCTCAGAGCGCCAGTGCTTGTGGGGCTGTGGAAGGGCTGCCTAGGGAAGGTGATGGCCAGCAAGAGCTTTCAGTGCTAGCCCCTTTGGTGTGGGAGCAGTGGCTGGACGTTTTGAATTTCGGAGCTGGGCTGTGGCTGTGCCCAGAAGGAACGTCCCCACTGTGCTGTGGCTAGGAAGCTCAGAGCGCCAGTGCTTGTGGGGCTGTGGAAGGGCTGCCTAGGGCAGGTGATGGCCAGCAAGAGCTTTCAGTGCTAGCCCCTTTGGTGTGGGAGCAGTGGCTGGACGTTTTGAATTTCGGAGCTGGGCTGTGGCTGTGCCGAGAAGGAACGTCCCCACTGTGCTGTGGCTAGGAAGCTCAGAGCGCCAGTGCTTGTGGGGCTGTGGAAGGGCTGCCTAGGGAAGGTGATGGCCAGCAAGAGCTTTCAGTGCTAGCCCCTTTGGTGTGGGAGCAGTGGCTGGACGTTTTGAATTTCGGAGCTGGGCTGTGGCTGTGCTGAGAAGGAACGTCCCCACTGTGCTGTGGCTAGGAAGCTGGGAGCGCCAGTGCTTGTGGAGCTGTGGAAGGGCTGCCTAGGGCAGGTGATGGCCAGCAAGAGCTTTCAGTGCTAGCCCCTTTGGTGTGGGAGCAGTGGCTGGACGTTTTGAATTTCGGAGCTGGGCTGTGGCTGTGCTGAGAAGGAACGTCCCCACTGTGCTGTGGCTAGGAAGCTCAGAGCGCCAGTGCTTGTGGGGCTGTGGAAGGGCTGTCTAGGGAAGGTGATGGCCAGCAAGAGCTTTCAGTGCTAGCCCTTTTCGTGTGGGAGCAGTGGCTGGACGTTTTGAATTTCGGAGCTGGGCTGTGGCTGTGCCGAGAAGGAACGTCCCCACTGTGCTGTGGCTAGGAAGCTCAGAGCGCCAGTGCTTGTGGGGCTGTGGAAGGGCTGCCTAGGGAAGGTGATGGCCAGCAAGAGCTTTCAGTGCTAGCCCCTTTGGTGTGGGAGCAGTGGCTGGACGTTTTGAATTTCGGAGCTGGGCTGTGGCTGTGCCCAGAAGGAACGTCCCCACTGTGCTGTGGCTAGGAAGCTCAGAGCGCCAGTGCTTGTGGGGCTGTGGAAGGGCTGCATAGGGCAGGTGATGGCCAGCAAGACCTTTCAGTGCTAGCCCCTTTGGTGTGGGAGCAGTGGCTGGACGTTTTGAATTTCGGAGCTGGGCTGTGGCTGTGCCGAGAAGGAACGTCCCCACTGTGCTGTGGCTAGGAAGCTCAGAGCGCCAGTGCTTGTGGGGCTGTGGAAGGGCTGCCTAGGGCAGGTGATGGCCAGCAAGAGCTTTCAGTGGTAGCCCCTTTGGTGTGGGAGCAGTGGCTGGACGTTTTGAATTTCGGAGCTGGGCTGTGGCTGTGCCGAGAAGGAACGTCCCCACTGTGCTGTGGCTAGGAAGCTCAGAGCGCCAGTGCTTGTGGGGCTGTGGAAGGGCTGCCTAGGGCAGGTGATGGCCAGCAAGAGCTTTCAGTGCTAGCCCCTTTGGTGTGGGAGCAGTGGCTGGACGTTTCGAATTTCGGAGCTGGGCTGTGGCTGTGCTGAGAAGGAACGTCCCCACTGTGCTGTGGCTAGGAAGCTCAGAGGGCCTGTGCTTGTGGGGCTGTGGAAGGGGTGCCTAGGGAAGGTGATGGCCAGCAAGAGCTTTCACTGCTAGCCCCTTTGGTGTGGGAGCAGTGGCTGGACGTTTTGAATTTCGGAGCTGGGCTGTGGCTGTGCCGAGAAGGAACGTCCCCACTGTGCTGTGGCTAGGAAGCTCAGAGCGCCAGTGCTTGTGGGGCTGTGGAAGGGCTGCCTAGGGAAGGTGATGGCCAGCAGGATCTTTCAGTGCTAGCCCCTTTGGTGTGGGAGCAGTGGCTGGACGTTTTGAATTTCGGAGCTGGGCTGTGGCTGTGCCGAGAAGGAACGTCCCCACTGTGCTGTGGCTAGGAAGCTCAGAGCGCCAGTGCTTGTGGGGCTGTGGAAGGGCTGCCTAGGGAAGGTGATGGCCAGCAAGAGCTTTCAGTGCTAGCCCCTTTGGTGTGGGAGCAGTGGCTGGACGTTTTGAATTTCGGAGCTGGGCTGTGGCTGTGCCGAGAAGGAACGTCCCCACTGTGCTGTGGCTAGGAAGCTCAGAGCGCCAGTGCTTGTGGGGCTGTGGAAGGGCTGCCTAGGGAAGGTGATGGCCAGCAAGAGCTTTCAGTGGTAGCCCTTTTGGTGTGGGAGCAGTGGCTGGACGTTTTGAATTTCGGAGCTGGGCTGTGGCTGTGCCGAGAAGGAACGTCCCCACTGTGCTGTGGCTAGGAAGCTCAGAGCGCCAGTGCTTGTGGGGCTGTGGAAGGGCTGCCTAGGGCAGGTGATGGCCAGCAAGAGCTTTCAGTGCTAGCCCCTTTGGTGTGGGAGCAGTGGCTGGACGTTTCGAATTTCGGAGCTGGGCTGTGGCTGTGCCGAAAAGGAACGTCCCCACTGTGCTGTGGCTAGGAAGCTCAGAGCGCCAGTGCTTGTGGGGCTGTGGAAGGGCTGCCTAGGGAAGGTGATGGCCAGCAAGAGCTTTCAGTGCTAGCCCCTTTGGTGTGGGAGCAGTGGCTGGACGTTTCGAATTTCGGAGCTGGGCTGTGGCTGTGCTGAGAAGGAACGTCCCCACTGTGCTGTGGCTAGGAAGCTCAGAGCGCCAGTGCTTGTGGGGCTGTGGAAGGGCTGCCTAGGGCAGGTGATGGCCAGCAAGAGCTTTCAGTGCTAGCCCCTTTGGTGTGGGAGCAGTGGCTGGACGTTTTGAATTTCGGAGCTGGGCTGTGGCTGTGCTGAGAAGGAACGTCCCCACTGTGCTGTGGCTAGGAAGCTCAGAGCGCCAGTGCTTGTGGGGCTGTGGAAGGGCTGTCTAGGGCAGGTGCTGGCCAGCAAGAGCTTTCAGTGCTAGCCCTTTTCGTGTGGGAGCAGTGGCTGGACGTTTTGAATTTCGGAGCTGGGCTGTGGCTGTGCCGAGAAGGAACGTCCCCACTGTGCTGTGGCTAGGAAGCTCAGAGCGCCAGTGCTTGTGGGGCTGTGGAAGGGCTGCCTAGGGAAGGTGATGGCCAGCAAGAGCTTTCAGTGCTAGCCCCTTTGGTGTGGGAGCAGTGGCTGGACGTTTTGAATTTCGGAGCTGGGCTGTGGCTGTGCCGAGAAGGAACGTCCCCACTGTGCTGTGGCTAGGAAGCTCAGAGCGCCAGTGCTTGTGGGGCTGTGGAAGGGCTGCCTAGGGCAGGTGATGGCCAGCAAGAGCTTTCAGTGCTAGCCCCTTTGGTGTGGGAGCAGTGGCTGGACGTTTTGAATTTCGGAGCTGGGCTGTGGCTGTGCCGAGAAGGAACGTCCCCACTGTGCTGTGGCTAGGAAGCTCAGAGCGCCAGTGCTTGTGGGGCTGTGGAAGGGCTGCCTAGGGCAGGTGATGGCCAGCAAGAGCTTTCAGTGCTAGCCCCTTTGGTGTGGGAGCAGTGGCTGGACGTTTTGAATTTCGGAGCTGGGCTGTGGCTGTGCCGAGAAGGAACGTCCCCACTGTGCTGTGGCTAGGAAGCTCAGAGCGCCAGTGCTTGTGGGGCTGTGGAAGGGCTGCCTAGGGAAGGTGATGGCCAGCAGGATCTTTCAGTGCTAGCCCCTTTGGTGTGGGAGCAGTGGCTGGACGTTTTGAATTTCGGAGCTGGGCTGTGGCTGTGCCGAGAAGGAACGTCCCCACTGTGCTGTGGCTAGGAAGCTCAGAGCGCCAGTGCTTGTGGGGCTGTGGAAGGGCTGCCTAGGGAAGGTGATGGCCAGCAAGAGCTTTCAGTGCTAGCCCCTTTGGTGTGGGAGCAGTGGCTGGACGTTTTGAATTTCGGAGCTGGGCTGTGGCTGTGCCGAGAAGGAACGTCCCCACTGTGCTGTGGCTAGGAAGCTCAGAGCGCCAGTGCTTGTGGGGCTGTGGAAGGGCTGCCTAGGGAAGGTGATGGCCAGCAAGAGCTTTCAGTGCTAGCCCCTTTGGTGTGGGAGCAGTGGCTGGACGTTTTGAATTTCGGAGCTGGGCTGTGGCTGTGCCCAGAAGGAACGTCCCCACTGTGCTGTGGCTAGGAAGCTCAGAGCGCCAGTGCTTGTGGGGCTGTGGAAGGGCTGCATAGGGCAGGTGATGGCCAGCAAGAGCTTTCAGTGCTAGCCCCTTTGGTGTGGGAGCAGTGGCTGGACGTTTTGAATTTCGGAGCTGGGCTGTGGCTGTGCCGAGAAGGAACGTCCCCACTGTGCTGTGGCTAGGAAGCTCAGAGCGCCAGTGCTTGTGGGGCTGTGGAAGGGCTGCCTAGGGCAGGTGATGGCCAGCAAGAGCTTTCAGTGCTAGCCCCTTTGGTGTGGGAGCAGTGGCTGGACGTTTTGAATTTCGGAGCTGGGCTGTGGCTGTGCCGAGAAGGAACGTCCCCACTGTGCTGTGGCTAGGAAGCTCAGAGCGCCAGTGCTTGTGGGGCTGTGGAAGGGCTGCCTAGGGCAGGTGATGGCCAGCAAGAGCTTTCAGTGCTAGCCCCTTTGGTGTGGGAGCAGTGGCTGGACGTTTCGAATTTCGGAGCTGGGCTGTGGCTGTGCTGAGAAGGAACGTCCCCACTGTGCTGTGGCTAGGAAGCTCAGAGGGCCTGTGCTTGTGGGGCTGTGGAAGGGGTGCCTAGGGAAGGTGATGGCCAGCAAGAGCTTTCACTGCTAGCCCCTTTGGTGTGGGAGCAGTGGCTGGACGTTTTGAATTTCGGAGCTGGGCTGTGGCTGTGCCGAGAAGGAACGTCCCCACTGTGCTGTGGCTAGGAAGCTCAGAGCGCCAGTGCTTGTGGGGCTGTGGAAGGGCTGCCTAGGGAAGGTGATGGCCAGCAGGATCTTTCAGTGCTAGCCCCTTTGGTGTGGGAGCAGTGGCTGGACGTTTTGAATTTCGGAGCTGGGCTGTGGCTGTGCCGAGAAGGAACGTCCCCACTGTGCTGTGGCTAGGAAGCTCAGAGCGCCAGTGCTTGTGGGGCTGTGGAAGGGCTGCCTAGGGAAGGTGATGGCCAGCAAGAGCTTTCAGTGCTAGCCCCTTTGGTGTGGGAGCAGTGGCTGGACGTTTTGAATTTCGGAGCTGGGCTGTGGCTGTGCCGAGAAGGAACGTCCCCACTGTGCTGTGGCTAGGAAGCTCAGAGCGCCAGTGCTTGTGGGGCTGTGGAAGGGCTGCCTAGGGAAGGTGATGGCCAGCAAGAGCTTTCAGTGCTAGCCCCTTTGGTGTGGGAGCAGTGGCTGGACGTTTTGAATTTCGGAGCTGGGCTGTGGCTGTGCCGAGAAGGAACGTCCCCACTGTGCTGTGGCTAGGAAGCTCAGAGCGCCAGTGCTTGTGGGGCTGTGGAAGGGCTGCCTAGGGCAGGTGATGGCCAGCAAGAGCTTTCAGTGCTAGCCCCTTTGGTGTGGGAGCAGTGGCTGGACGTTTTGAATTTCGGAGCTGGGCTGTGGCTGTGCCGAGAAGGAACGTCCCCACTGTGCTGTGGCTAGGAAGCTCAGAGCGCCAGTGCTTGTGGGGCTGTGGAAGGGCTGCCTAGGGCAGGTGATGGCCAGCAAGAGCTTTCAGTGCTAGCCCCTTTGGTGTGGGAGCAGTGGCTGGACGTTTTGAATTTCGGAGCTGGGCTGTGGCTGTGCCGAGAAGGAACGTCCCCACTGTGCTGTGGCTAGGAATCTCAGAGCGCCAGTGCTTGTGGGGCTGTGGAAGGGCTGCCTAGGGCAGGTGATGGCCAGCAAGAGCTTTCAGTGCTAGCCCCTTTGGTGTGGGAGCAGTGGCTGGACGTTTCGAATTTCGGAGCTGGGCTGTGGCTGTGCCGAAAAGGAACGTCCCCACTGTGCTGTGGCTAGGAAGCTCAGAGCGCCAGTGCTTGTGGGGCTGTGGAAGGGCTGCCTAGGGCAGGTGATGGCCAGCAAGAGCTTTCAGTGCTAGCCCCTTTGGTGTGGGAGCAGTGGCTGGACGTTTCGAATTTCGGAGCTGGGCTGTGGCTGTGCTGAGAAGGAACGTCCCCACTGTGCTGTGGCTAGGAAGCTCAGAGCGCCAGTGCTTGTGGGGCTGTGGAAGGGCTGCCTAGGGCAGGTGATGGCCAGCAAGAGCTTTCAGTGCTAGCCCCTTTGGTGTGGGAGCAGTGGCTGGACGTTTTGAATTTCGGAGCTGGGCTGTGGCTGTGCTGAGAAGGAACGTCCCCACTGTGCTGTGGCTAGGAAGCTCAGAGCGCCAGTGCTTGTGGGGCTGTGGAAGGGCTGTCTAGGGCAGGTGCTGGCCAGCAAGAGCTTTCAGTGCTAGCCCCTTTGGTGTGGGAGCAGTGGCTGGACGTTTTGAATTTCGGAGCTGGGCTGTGGCTGTGCTGAGAAGGAACGTCCCCACTGTGCTGTGGCTAGGAAGCTCAGAGCGCCAGTGCTTGTGGGGCTGTGGAAGGGCTGTCTAGGGCAGGTGCTGGCCAGCAAGAGCTTTCAGTGCTAGCCCTTTTCGTGTGGGAGCAGTGGCTGGACGTTTTGAATTTCGGAGCTGGGCTGTGGCTGTGCCGAGAAGGAACGTCCCCACTGTGCTGTGGCTAGGAAGCTCAGAGCGCCAGTGCTTGTGGGGCTGTGGAAGGGCTGCCTAGGGAAGGTGATGGCCAGCAAGAGCTTTCAGTGCTAGCCCCTTTGGTGTGGGAGCAGTGGCTGGACGTTTTGAATTTCGGAGCTGGGCTGTGGCTGTGCCGAGAAGGAACGTCCCCACTGTGCTGTGGCTAGGAAGCTCAGAGCGCCAGTGCTTGTGGGGCTGTGGAAGGGCTGCCTAGGGCAGGTGATGGCCAGCAAGAGCTTTCAGTGCTAGCCCCTTTGGTGTGGGAGCAGTGGCTGGACGTTTTGAATTTCGGAGCTGGGCTGTGGCTGTGCCGAGAAGGAACGTCCCCACTGTGCTGTGGCTAGGAAGCTCAGAGCGCCAGTGCTTGTGGGGCTGTGGAAGGGCTGCCTAGGGCAGGTGATGGCCAGCAAGAGCTTTCAGTGCTAGCCCCTTTGGTGTGGGAGCAGTGGCTGGACGTTTTGAATTTCGGAGCTGGGCTGTGGCTGTGCCGAGAAGGAACGTCCCCACTGTGCTGTGGCTAGGAAGCTCAGAGCGCCAGTGCTTGTGGGGCTGTGGAAGGGCTGCCTAGGGCAGGTGATGGCCAGCAAGAGCTTTCAGTGCTAGCCCTTTTGGTGTGGGAGCAGTGGCTGGACGTTTTGAATTTCGGAGCTGGGCTGTGGCTGTGCCGAGAAGGAACGTCCCCACTGTGCTGTGGCTAGGAAGCTCAGAGCGCCAGTGCTTGTGGGGCTGTGGAAGGGCTGCCTAGGGCAGGTGATGGCCAGCAAGAGCTTTCAGTGCTAGCCCCTTTGGTGTGGGAGCAGTGGCTGGACGTTTTGAATTTCGGAGCTGGGCTGTGGCTGTGCCGAGAAGGAACGTCCCCACTGTGCTGTGGCTAGGAAGCTCAGAGCGCCAGTGCTTGTGGGGCTGTGGAAGGGCTGCCTAGGGCAGGTGATGGCCAGCAAGAGCTTTCAGTGCTAGCCCCTTTGGTGTGGGAGCAGTGGCTGGACGTTTCGAATTTCGGAGCTGGGCTGTGGCTGTGCTGAGAAGGAACGTCCCCACTGTGCTGTGGCTAGGAAGCTCAGAGCGCCAGTGCTTGTGGGGCTGTGGAAGGGCTGCCTAGGGCAGGTGATGGCCAGCAAGAGCTTTCAGTGCTAGCCCCTTTGGTGTGGGAGCAGTGGCTGGACGTTTTGAATTTCGGAGCTGGGCTGTGGCTGTGCTGAGAAGGAACGTCCCCACTGTGCTGTGGCTAGGAAGCTCAGAGCGCCAGTGCTTGTGGGGCTGTGGAAGGGCTGTCTAGGGAAGGTGATGGCCAGCAAGAGCTTTCAGTGCTAGCCCTTTTCGTGTGGGAGCAGTGGCTGGACGTTTTGAATTTCGGAGCTGGGCTGTGGCTGTGCCGAGAAGGAACGTCCCCACTGTGCTGTGGCTAGGAAGCTCAGAGCGCCAGTGCTTGTGGGGCTGTGGAAGGGCTGCCTAGGGAAGGTGATGGCCAGCAAGAGCTTTCAGTGCTAGCCCCTTTGGTGTGGGAGCAGTGGCTGGACGTTTTGAATTTCGGAGCTGGGCTGTGGCTGTGCCGAGAAGGAACGTCCCCACTGTGCTGTGGCTAGGAAGCTCAGAGCGCCAGTGCTTGTGGGGCTGTGGAAGGGCTGCCTAGGGCAGGTGATGGCCAGCAAGAGCTTTCAGTGCTAGCCCCTTTGGTGTGGGAGCAGTGGCTGGACGTTTTGAATTTCGGAGCTGGACTGTGGCTGTGCCGAGAAGGAACGTCCCCACTGTGCTGTGGCTAGGAAGCTCAGAGCGCCAGTGCTTGTGGGGCTGTGGAAGGGCTGCCTAGGGCAGGTGATGGCCAGCAAGAGCTTTCAGTGCTAGCCCCTTTGGTGTGGGAGCAGTGGCTGGACGTTTCGAATTTCGGAGCTGGGCTGTGGCTGTGCTGAGAAGGAACGTCCCCACTGTGCTGTGGCTAGGAAGCTCAGAGGGCCTGTGCTTGTGGGGCTGTGGAAGGGGTGCCTAGGGCAGGTGATGGCCAGCAAGAGCTTTCAGTGCTAGCCCCTTTGGTGTGGGAGCAGTGGCTGGACGTTTCGAATTTCGGAGCTGGGCTGTGGCTGTGCCGAAAAGGAACGTCCCCACTGTGCTGTGGCTAGGAAGCTCAGAGCGCCAGTGCTTGTGGGGCTGTGGAAGGGCTGCCTAGGGAAGGTGATGGCCAGCAAGAGCTTTCAGTGCTAGCCCCTTTGGTGTGGGAGCAGTGGCTGGACGTTTCGAATTTCGGAGCTGGGCTGTGGCTGTGCTGAGAAGGAACGTCCCCACTGTGCTGTGGCTAGGAAGCTCAGAGCGCCAGTGCTTGTGGGGCTGTGGAAGGGCTGCCTAGGGCAGGTGATGGCCAGCAAGAGCTTTCAGTGCTAGCCCCTTTGGTGTGGGAGCAGTGGCTGGACGTTTTGAATTTCGGAGCTGGGCTGTGGCTGTGCTGAGAAGGAACGTCCCCACTGTGCTGTGGCTAGGAAGCTCAGAGCGCCAGTGCTTGTGGGGCTGTGGAAGGGCTGCCTAGGGAAGGTGATGGCCAGCAAGAGCTTTCAGTGCTAGCCCCTTTGGTGTGGGAGCAGTGGCTGGACGTTTTGAATTTCGGAGCTGGGCTGTGGCTGTGCCGAGAAGGAACGTCCCCACTGTGCTGTGGCTAGGAAGCTCAGAGCGCCAGTGCTTGTGGGGCTGTGGAAGGGCTGCCTAGGGAAGGTGATGGCCAGCAAGAGCTTTCAGTGCTAGCCCCTTTGGTGTGGGAGCAGTGGCTGGACGTTTTGAATTTCGGAGCTGGGCTGTGGCTGTGCTGAGAAGGAACGTCCCCACTGTGCTGTGGCTAGGAAGCTCAGAGCGCCAGTGCTTGTGGGGCTGTGGAAGGGCTGCCTAGGGCAGGTGATGGCCAGCAAGAGCTTTCAGTGCTAGCCCCTTTGGTGTGGGAGCAGTGGCTGGACGTTTTGAATTTCGGAGCTGGGCTGTGGCTGTGCTGAGAAGGAACGTCCCCACTGTGCTGTGGCTAGGAAGCTCAGAGCGCCAGTGCTTGTGGGGCTGTGGAAGGGCTGCCTAGGGAAGGTGATGGCCAGCAAGAGCTTTCAGTGCTAGCCCTTTTCGTGTGGGAGCAGTGGCTGGACGTTTTGAATTTCGGAGCTGGGCTGTGGCTGTGCCGAGAAGGAACGTCCCCACTGTGCTGTGGCTAGGAAGCTCAGAGCGCCAGTGCTTGTGGGGCTGTGGAAGGGCTGCCTAGGGAAGGTGATGGCCAGCAAGAGCTTTCAGTGCTAGCCCCTTTGGTGTGGGAGCAGTGGCTGGACGTTTTGAATTTCGGAGCTGGGCTGTGGCTGTGCCGAGAAGGAACGTCCCCACTGTGCTGTGGCTAGGAAGCTCAGAGCGCCAGTGCTTGTGGGGCTGTGGAAGGGCTGCCTAGGGCAGGTGATGGCCAGCAAGAGCTTTCAGTGCTAGCCCCTTTGGTGTGGGAGCAGTGGCTGGACGTTTTGAATTTCGGAGCTGGGCTGTGGCTGTGCCGAGAAGGAACGTCCCCACTGTGCTGTGGCTAGGAAGCTCAGAGCGCCAGTGCTTGTGGGGCTGTGGAAGGGCTGCCTAGGGCAGGTGATGGCCAGCAAGAGCTTTCAGTGCTAGCCCCTTTGGTGTGGGAGCAGTGGCTGGACGTTTCGAATTTCGGAGCTGGGCTGTGGCTGTGCTGAGAAGGAACGTCCCCACTGTGCTGTGGCTAGGAAGCTCAGAGGGCCTGTGCTTGTGGGGCTGTGGAAGGGGTGCCTAGGGAAGGTGATGGCCAGCAAGAGCTTTCACTGCTAGCCCCTTTGGTGTGGGAGCAGTGGCTGGACGTTTTGAATTTCGGAGCTGGGCTGTGGCTGTGCCGAGAAGGAATGTCCCCACTGTGCTGTGGCTAGGAAGCTCAGAGCGCCAGTGCTTGTGGGGCTGTGGAAGGGCTGCCTAGGGCAGGTGATGGCCAGCAAGAGCTTTCAGTGCTAGCCCTTTTGGTGTGGGAGCAGTGGCTGGACGTTTTGAATTTCGGAGCTGGGCTGTGGCTGTGCTGAGAAGGAACGTCCCCACTGTGCTGTGGCTAGGAAGCTCAGAGCGGCAGTGCTTGTGGGGCTGTGGAAGGGCTGCCTAGGGCAGGTGATGGCCAGCAAGAGCTTTCAGTGCTAGCCCTTTTCGTGTGGGAGCAGTGGCTGGACGTTTTGAATTTCGGAGCTGGGCTGTGGCTGTGCCGAGAAGGAACGTCCCCACTGTGCTGTGGCTAGGAAGCTCAGAGCGCCAGTGCTTGTGGGGCTGTGGAAGGGCTGCCTAGGGAAGGTGATGGCCAGCAAGAGCTTTCAGTGCTAGCCCCTTTGGTGTGGGAGCAGTGGCTGGACGTTTTGAATTTCGGAGCTGGGCTGTGGCTGTGCCGAGAAGGAACGTCCCCACTGTGCTGTGGCTAGGAAGCTCAGAGCGCCAGTGCTTGTGGGGCTGTGGAAGGGCTGCCTAGGGAAGGTGATGGCCAGCAAGAGCTTTCAGTGCTAGCCCCTTTGGTGTGGGAGCAGTGGCTGGACGTTTTGAATTTCGGAGCTGGGCTGTGGCTGTGCCGAGAAGGAACGTCCCCACTGTGCTGTGGCTAGGAAGCTCAGAGCGCCAGTGCTTGTGGGGCTGTGGAAGGGCTGCCTAGGGCAGGTGATGGCCAGCAAGAGCTTTCAGTGCTAGCCCCTTTGGTGTGGGAGCAGTGGCTGGACGTTTTGAATTTCGGAGCTGGGCTGTGGCTGTGCCGAGAAGGAACGTCCCCACTGTGCTGTGGCTAGGAAGCTCAGAGCGCCAGTGCTTGTGGGGCTGTGGAAGGGCTCCCTAGGGCAGGTGATGGCCAGCAAGAGCTTTCAGTGCTAGCCCCTTTGGTGTGGGAGCAGTGGCTGGACGTTTCCGATTTCGGAGCTGGGCTGTGGCTGTGCCGAGAAGGAACGTCCCCACTGTGCTGTGGCTAGGAAGCTCAGAGCGCCAGTGCTTGTGGGGCTGTGGAAGGGCTGCCTAGGGAAGGTGATGGCCAGCAGGAGCTTTCAGTGCTAGCCCCTTTGGTGTGGGAGCAGTGGCTGGACGTTTTGAATTTCGGAGCTGGGCTGTGGCTGTGCCGAAAAGGAACGTCCCCACTGTGCTGTGGCTAGGAAGCTCAGAGCGCCAGTGCTTGTGGGGCTGTGGAAGGGCTGCCTAGGGCAGGTGATGGCCAGCAAGAGCTTTCAGTGCTAGCCCCTTTGGTGTGGGAGCAGTGGCTGGACGTTTTGAATTTCGGAGCTGGGCTGTGGCTGTGCCGAGAAGGAACGTCCCCACTGTGCTGTGGCTAGGAAGCTCAGAGCGCCAGTGCTTGTGGGGCTGTGGAAGGGCTGCCTAGGGCAGGTGATGGCCAGCAAGAGCTTTCAGTGCTAGCCCCTTTGGTGTGGGAGCAGTGGCTGGACGTTTTGAATTTCGGAGCTGGGCTGTGGCTGTGCCGAGAAGGAACGTCCCCACTGTGCTGTGGCTAGGAAGCTCAGAGCGCCAGTGCTTGTGGGGCTGTGGAAGGGCTGCCTAGGGCAGGTGATGGCCAGCAAGAGCTTTCAGTGCTAGCCCCTTTGGTGTGGGAGCAGTGGCTGGACGTTTCCGATTTCGGAGCTGGGCTGTGGCTGTGCCGAGAAGGAACGTCCCCACTGTGCTGTGGCTAGGAAGCTCAGAGCGCCAGTGCTTGTGGGGCTGTGGAAGGGCTGCCTAGGGCAGGTGATGGCCAGCAAGAGCTTTCAGTGGTAGCCCTTTTGGTGTGGGAGCAGTGGCTGGACGTTTTGAATTTCGGAGCTGGGCTGTGGCTGTGCCGAGAAGGAACGTCCCCACTGTGCTGTGGCTAGGAAGCTCAGAGCGCCAGTGCTTGTGGGGCTGTGGAAGGGCTCCCTAGGGCAGGTGATGGCCAGCAAGAGCTTTCAGTGCTAGCCCCTTTGGTGTGGGAGCAGTGGCTGGACGTTTCCGATTTCGGAGCTGGGCTGTGGCTGTGCCGAGAAGGAACGTTCCCACTGTGCTGTGGCTAGGAAGCTCAGAGCGCCAGTGCTTGTGGGGCTGTGGAAGGGCTGCCTAGGGAAGGTGATGGCCAGCAGGAGCTTTCAGTGCTAGCCCCTTTGGTGTGGGAGCAGTGGCTGGACGTTTTGAATTTCGGAGCTGGGCTGTGGCTGTGCCGAGAAGGAACGTCCCCACTGTGCTGTGGCTAGGAAGCTCAGAGCGCCAGTGCTTGTGGGGCTGTGGAAGGGCTGCCTAGGGCAGGTGATGGCCAGCAAGAGCTTTCAGTGCTAGCCCCTTTGGTGTGGGAGCAGTGGCTGGACGTTTTGAATTTCGGAGCTGGGCTGTGGCTGTGCCGAGAAGGAACGTCCCCACTGTGCTGTGGCTAGGAAGCTCAGAGCGCCAGTGCTTGTGGGGCTGTGGAAGGGCTGCCTAGGGCAGGTGATGGCCAGCCGGAGCTTTCAGTGCTAGCCCCTTTGGTGTGGGAGCAGTGGCTGGACGTTTCGAATTTCGGAGCTGGGCTGTGGCTGTGCTGAGAAGGAACGTCCCCACTGTGCTGTGGCTAGGAAGCTCAGAGCGCCAGTGCTTGTGGGGCTGTGGAAGGGCTGCCTAGGGCAGGTGATGGCCAGCAAGAGCTTTCAGTGCTAGCCCTTTTGGTGTGGGAGCAGTGGCTGGACGTTTTGAATTTCGGAGCTGGGCTGTGGCTGTGCTGAGAAGGAACGTCCCCACTGTGCTGTGGCTAGGAAGCTCAGAGCGCCAGTGCTTGTGGGGCTGTGGAAGGGCTGTCTAGGGAAGGTGATGGCCAGCAAGAGCTTTCAGTGCTAGCCCTTTTCGTGTGGGAGCAGTGGCTGGACGTTTTGAATTTCGGAGCTGGGCTGTGGCTGTGCCGAGAAGGAACGTCCCCACTGTGCTGTGGCTAGGAAGCTCAGAGCGCCAGTGCTTGTGGGGCTGTGGAAGGGCTGCCTAGGGCAGGTGCTGGCCAGCAAGAGCTTTCAGTGCTAGCCCCTTTGGTGTGGGAGCAGTGGCTGGACGTTTTGAATTTCGGAGCTGGGCTGTGGCTGTGCCGAGAAGGAACGTCCCCACTGTGCTGTGGCTAGGAAGCTCAGAGCGCCAGTGCTTGTGGGGCTGTGGAAGGGCTGCCTAGGGCAGGTGATGGCCAGCAAGAGCTTTCAGTGGTAGCCCCTTTGGTGTGGGAGCAGTGGCTGGACGTTTTGAATTTCGGAGCTGGGCTGTGGCTGTGCCGAGAAGGAACGTCCCCACTGTGCTGTGGCTAGGAAGCTCAGAGCGCCAGTGCTTGTGGGGCTGTGGAAGGGCTGCCTAGGGCAGGTGATGGCCAGCAAGAGCTTTCAGTGCTAGCCCCTTTGGTGTGGGAGCAGTGGCTGGACGTTTTGAATTTCGGAGCTGGGCTGTGGCTGTGCCGAGAAGGAACGTCCCCACTGTGCTGTGGCTAGGAAGCTCAGAGCGCCAGTGCTTGTGGGGCTGTGGAAGGGCTCCCTAGGGCAGGTGATGGCCAGCAAGAGCTTTCAGTGCTAGCCCCTTTGGTGTGGGAGCAGTGGCTGGACGTTTTGAATTTCGGAGCTGGGCTGTGGCTGTGCCGAGAAGGAACGTCCCCACTGTGCTGTGGCTAGGAAGCTCAGAGCGGCAGTGCTTGTGGGGCTGTGGAAGGGCTGCCTAGGGAAGGTGATGGCCAGCAGGAGCTTTCAGTGCTAGCCCCTTTGGTGTGGGAGCAGTGGCTGGACGTTTTGAATTTCGGAGCTGGGCTGTGGCTGTGCCGAGAAGGAACGTCCCCACTGTGCTGTGGCTAGGAAGCTCAGAGCGCCAGTGCTTGTGGGGCTGTGGAAGGGCTGCCTAGGGCAGGTGATGGCCAGCAAGAGCTTTCAGTGCTAGCTCCTTTGGTGTGGGAGCAGTGGCTGGACGTTTTGAATTTCGGAGCTGGGCTGTGGCTGTGCCGAGAAGGAACGTCCCCACTGTGCTGTGGCTAGGAAGCTCAGAGGGCCAGTGCTTGTGGGGCTGTGGAAGGGCTGCCTAGGGCAGGTGATGGCCAGCAAGAGCTTTCAGTGCTAGCCCCTTTGGTGTGGGAGCAGTGGCTGGACGTTTCCGATTTCGGAGCTGGGCTGTGGCTGTGCCGAGAAGGAACGTCCCCACTGTGCTGTGGCTAGGAAGCTCAGAGCGCCAGTGCTTGTGGGCTGTGGAAGGGCTGCCTAGGGCAGGTGATGGCCAGCCGGAGCTTTCAGTGCTAGCCCCTTTGGTGTGGGAGCAGTGGCTGGACGTTTTGAATTTCGGAGCTGGACTGTGGCTGTGCCGAGAAGGAACGTCCCCACTGTGCTGTGGCTAGGAAGCTCAGAGCGCCAGTGCTTGTGGGGCTGTGGAAGGGCTGCCTAGGGAAGGTGATGGCCAGCAAGAGCTTTCAGTGCTAGTCCCTTTGGTGTGGGAGCAGTGGCTGGACGTTTCGAATTTCGGAGCTGGGCTGTGGCTGTGCTGAGAAGGAACGTCCCCACTGTGCTGTGGCTAGGAAGCTCAGAGCGCCAGTGCTTGTGGGGCTATGGAAGGGCTGCCTAGGGCAGGTGATGGCCAGCAAGAGCTTTCAGTGGTAGCCCCTTTGGTGTGGGAGCAGTGGCTGGACGTTTTGAATTTCGGAGCTGGGCTGTGGCTGTGCTGAGAAGGAACGTCCCCACTGTGCTGTGGCTAGGAAGCTCAGAGCGCCAGTGCTTGTGGGGCTGTGGAAGGGCTGCCTAGGGAAGGTGATGGCCAGCAAGAGCTTTCAGTGCTAGCCCCTTTGGTGTGGGAGCAGTGGCTGGACGTTTCGAATTTCGGAGCTGGGCTGTGGCTGTGCTGAGAAGGAACGTCCCCACTGTGCTGTGGCTAGGAAGCTCAGAGCGCCAGTGCTTGTGGGGCTGTGGAAGGGCTGCCTAGGGCAGGTGATGGCCAGCAAGAGCTTTCAGTGCTAGCCCCTTTGGTGTGGGAGCAGTGGCTGGACGTTTTGAATTTCGGAGCTGGGCTGTGGCTGTGCCGAGAAGGAACGTCCCCACTGTGCTGTGGCTAGGAAGCTCAGAGGGCCAGTGCTTGTGGGGCTGTGGAAGGGCTGCCTAGGGCAGGTGATGGCCAGCAGGAGCTTTCAGTGCTAGCCCCTTTGGTGTGGGAGCAGTGGCTGGACGTTTTGAATTTCGGAGCTGGGCTGTGGCTGTGCTGAGAAGGAACGTCCCCACTGTGCTGTGGCTAGGAAGCCCAGAGCGCCAGTGCTTGTGGGGCTGTGGAAGGGCTGCCTAGGGCAGGTGATGGCCAGCAAGAGCTTTCAGTGCTAGCCCCTTTGGTGTGGGAGCAGTGGCTGGACGTTTTGAATTTCGGAGCTGGGCTGTGGCTGTGCCGAGAAGGAACGTCCCCACTGTGCTGTGGCTAGGAAGCTCAGAGCGCCAGTGCTTGTGGGGCTGTGGAAGGGCTGCCTAGGGAAGGTGATGGCCAGCAGGAGCTTTCAGTGTTAGCCCCTTTGGTGTGGGAGCAGTGGCTGGACGTTTTGAATTTCGGAGCTGGGCTGTGGCTGTGCCGAGAAGGAACGTCCCCACTGTGCTGTGGCTAGGAAGCTCAGAGCGCCAGTGCTTGTGGGGCTGTGGAAGGGCTGCCTAGGGCAGGTGATGGCCAGCAAGAGCTTTCAGTGCTAGCCCTTTTGGTGTGGGAGCAGTGGCTGGACGTTTTGAATTTCGGAGCTGGGCTGTGGCTGTGCTGAGAAGGAACGTCCCCACTGTGCTGTGGCTAGGAAGCTCAGAGCGCCAGTGCTTGTGGGGCTGTGGAAGGGCTGCCTAGGGCAGGTGATGGCCAGCAAGAGCTTTCAGTGCTAGCCCCTTTGGTGTGGGAGCAGTGGCTGGACGTTTTGAATTTCGGAGCTGGGCTGTGGCTGTGCTGAGAAGGAACGTCCCCACTGTGCTGTGGCTAGGAAGCTCAGAGCGCCAGTGCTTGTGGGGCTGTGGAAGGGCTGCCTAGGGCAGGTGATGGCCAGCAAGAGCTTTCAGTGCTAGCCCTTTTGGTGTGGGAGCAGTGGCTGGACGTTTTGAATTTCGGAGCTGGGCTGTGGCTGTGCCGAGAAGGAACGTCCCCACTGTGCTGTGGCTAGGAAGCTCAGAGCGCCAGTGCTTGTGGGGCTGTGGAAGGGCTGCCTAGGGCAGGTGATGGCCAGCAAGATTTTCAGTGCTAGCCCTTTTGGTGTGGGAGCAGTGGCTGGACGTTTTGAATTTCGGAGCTGGGCTGTGGCTGTGCTGAGAAGGAACGTCCCCACTGTGCTGTGGCTAGGAAGCTCAGAGAGCCAGTGCTTGTGGGGCTGTGGAAGGGCTGCCTAGGGCAGGTGATGGCCAGCAAGAGCTTTCAGTGCTAGCCCCTTTGGTGTGGGAGCAGTGGCTGGACGTTTTGAATTTCGGAGCTGGGCTCTGGCTGTGCCGAGAAGGAACGTCCCCACTGTGCTGTGGCTAGGAATCTCAGAGCGCCAGTGCTTGTGGGGCTGTGGAAGGGCTGCCTAGGGAAGGTGATGGCCAGCAAGAGCTTTCAGTGCTAGCTCCTTTGGTGTGGGAGCAGTGGCTGGACGTTTTGAATTTCGGAGCTGGGCTGTGGCTGTGCCGAGAAGGAACGTCCCCACTGTGCTGTGGCTAGGAAGCTCAGAGCGCCAGTGCTTGTGGGGCTGTGGAAGGGCTGCCTAGGGCAGGTGATGGCCAGCAAGATCTTTCAGTGCTAGCCCCTTTGGTGTGGGAGCAGTGGCTGGACGTTTTGAATTTCGGAGCTGGGCTGTGGCTCTGCTGAGAAGGAACGTCCCCACTGTGCTGTGGCTAGGAAGCTCAGAGCGCCAGTGCTTGTGGGGCTGTGGAAGGGCTGCCTAGGGCAGGTGATGGCCAGCAAGAGCTTTCAGTGCTAGCCCCTTTGGTGTGGGAGCAGTGGCTGGACGTTTCGAATTTCGGAGCTGGGCTGTGGCTGTGCTGAGAAGGAACGTCCCCACTGTGCTGTGGCTAGGAAGCTCAGAGCGCCAGTGCTTGTGGGGCTGTGGAAGGGCTGCCTAGGGCAGGTGATGGCCAGCAAGAGCTTTCAGTGCTAGCCCTTTTGGTGTGGGAGCAGTGGCTGGACGTTTTGAATTTCGGAGCTGGGCTGTGGCTGTGCTGAGAAGGAACGTCCCCACTGTGCTGTGGCTAGGAAGCTCAGAGCGCCAGTGCTTGTGGGGCTGTGGAAGGGCTGCCTAGGGCAGGTGATGGCCAGCAAGATTTTCAGTGCTAGCCCTTTTGGTGTGGGAGCAGTGGCTGGACGTTTTGAATTTCGGAGCTGGGCTGTGGCTGTGCTGAGAAGGAACGTCCCCACTGTGCTGTGGCTAGGAAGCTCAGAGAGCCAGTGCTTGTGGGGCTGTGGAAGGGCTGCCTAGGGCAGGTGATGGCCAGCAAGAGCTTTCAGTGCTAGCCCCTTTGGTGTGGGAGCAGTGGCTGGACGTTTTGAATTTCGGAGCTGGGCTGTGGCTGTGCCGAGAAGGAACGTCCCCACTGTGCTGTGGCTAGGAAGCTCAGAGCGCCAGTGCTTGTGGGGCTGTGGAAGGGCTGCCTAGGGAAGGTGATGGCCAGCAAGAGCTTTCAGTGCTAGCCCTTTTGGTGTGGGAGCAGTGGCTGGACGTTTTGAATTTCGGAGCTGGGCTGTGGCTGTGCTGAGAAGGAACGTCCCCACTGTGCTGTGGCTAGGAAGCTCAGAGGGCCTGTGCTTGTGGGGCTGTGGAAGGGCTGCCTAGGGAAGGTGATGGCCAGCAAGAGCTTTCAGTGCTAGCCCCTTTGGTGTGGGAGCAGTGGCTGGACGTTTTTGAATTTCGGAGCTGGGCTGTGGCTGTGCCGAGAAGGAACGTCCCCACTGTGCTGTGGCTAGGAAGCTCAGAGCGCCAGTGCTTGTGGGGCTGTGGAAGGGCTGCCTAGGGAAGGTGATGGCCAGCAGGAGCTTTCAGTGCTAGCCCCTTTGGTGTGGGAGCAGTGGCTGGACGTTTTGAATTTCGGAGCTGGGCTGTGGCTGTGCCGAGAAGGAACGTCCCCACTGTGCTGTGGCTAGGAATCTCAGAGCGCCAGTGCTTGTGGGGCTGTGGAAGGGCTGCCTAGGGCAGGTGATGGCCATCCGGAGCTTTCAGTGCTAGCCCTTTTGGTGTGGGAGCAGTGGCTGGACGTTTTGAATTTCGGAGCTGGGCTGTGGCTGTGCTGAGAAGGAACGTCCCCACTGTGCTGTGGCTAGGAAGCTCAGAGGGCCTGTGCTTGTGGGGCTGTGGAAGGGCTGCCTAGGGAAGGTGATGGCCAGCAAGAGCTTTCAGTGCTAGCCCCTTTGGTGTGGGAGCAGTGGCTGGACGTTTTTGAATTTCGGAGCTGGGCTGTGGCTGTGCCGAGAAGGAACGTCCCCACTGTGCTGTGGCTAGGAAGCTCAGAGCGCCAGTGCTTGTGGGGCTGTGGAAGGGCTGCCTAGGGAAGGTGATGGCCAGCAGGAGCTTTCAGTGCTAGCCCCTTTGGTGTGGGAGCAGTGGCTGGACGTTTTGAATTTCGGAGCTGGGCTGTGGCTGTGCCGAGAAGGAACGTCCCCACTGTGCTGTGGCTAGGAAGCTCAGAGCGCCAGTGCTTGTGGGGCTGTGGAAGGGCTGCCTAGGGCAGGTGATGGCCAGCAAGAGCTTTCAGTGCTAGCCCTTTTGGTGTGGGAGCAGTGGCTGGACGTTTTGAATTTCGGAGCTGGGCTGTGGCTGTGCTGAGAAGGAACGTCCCCACTGTGCTGTGGCTAGGAAGCTCAGAGCGCCAGTGCTTGTGGGGCTGTGGAAGGGCTGCCTAGGGCAGGTGATGGCCAGCAAGAGCTTTCAGTGCTAGCCCTTTTGGTGTGGGAGCAGTGGCTGGACGTTTTGAATTTCGGAGCTGGGCTGTGGCTGTGCTGAGAAGGAACGTCCCCACTGTGCTGTGGCTAGGAAGCTCAGAGCGCCAGTGCTTGTGGGGCTGTGGAAGGGCTGCCTAGGGCAGGTGATGGCCAGCAAGAGCTTTCAGTGCTAGCCCCTTTGGTGTGGGAGCAGTGGCTGGACGTTTTGAATTTCGGAGCTGGGCTGTGGCTGTGCTGAGAAGGAACGTCCCCACTGTGCTGTGGCTAGGAAGCTCAGAGCGCCAGTGCTTGTGGGGCTGTGGAAGGGCTGCCTAGGGCAGGTGATGGCCAGCAAGAGCTTTCAGTGCTAGCCCTTTTGGTGTGGGAGCAGTGGCTGGACGTTTTGAATTTCGGAGCTGGGCTGTGGCTGTGCCGAGAAGGAACGTCCCCACTGTGCTGTGGCTAGGAAGCTCAGAGCGCCAGTGCTTGTGGGGCTGTGGAAGGGCTGCCTAGGGCAGGTGATGGCCAGCAAGATTTTCAGTGCTAGCCCTTTTGGTGTGGGAGCAGTGGCTGGACGTTTTGAATTTCGGAGCTGGGCTGTGGCTGTGCTGAGAAGGAACGTCCCCACTGTGCTGTGGCTAGGAAGCTCAGAGAGCCAGTGCTTGTGGGGCTGTGGAAGGGCTGCCTAGGGCAGGTGATGGCCAGCAAGAGCTTTCAGTGCTAGCCCCTTTGGTGTGGGAGCAGTGGCTGGACGTTTTGAATTTCGGAGCTGGGCTCTGGCTGTGCCGAGAAGGAACGTCCCCACTGTGCTGTGGCTAGGAATCTCAGAGCGCCAGTGCTTGTGGGGCTGTGGAAGGGCTGCCTAGGGAAGGTGATGGCCAGCAAGAGCTTTCAGTGCTAGCTCCTTTGGTGTGGGAGCAGTGGCTGGACGTTTTGAATTTCGGAGCTGGGCTGTGGCTGTGCCGAGAAGGAACGTCCCCACTGTGCTGTGGCTAGGAAGCTCAGAGCGCCAGTGCTTGTGGGGCTGTGGAAGGGCTGCCTAGGGCAGGTGATGGCCAGCAAGATCTTTCAGTGCTAGCCCCTTTGGTGTGGGAGCAGTGGCTGGACGTTTTGAATTTCGGAGCTGGGCTGTGGCTCTGCTGAGAAGGAACGTCCCCACTGTGCTGTGGCTAGGAAGCTCAGAGCGCCAGTGCTTGTGGGGCTGTGGAAGGGCTGCCTAGGGCAGGTGATGGCCAGCAAGAGCTTTCAGTGCTAGCCCCTTTGGTGTGGGAGCAGTGGCTGGACGTTTCGAATTTCGGAGCTGGGCTGTGGCTGTGCTGAGAAGGAACGTCCCCACTGTGCTGTGGCTAGGAAGCTCAGAGCGCCAGTGCTTGTGGGGCTGTGGAAGGGCTGCCTAGGGCAGGTGATGGCCAGCAAGAGCTTTCAGTGCTAGCCCTTTTGGTGTGGGAGCAGTGGCTGGACGTTTTGAATTTCGGAGCTGGGCTGTGGCTGTGCTGAGAAGGAACGTCCCCACTGTGCTGTGGCTAGGAAGCTCAGAGCGCCAGTGCTTGTGGGGCTGTGGAAGGGCTGCCTAGGGCAGGTGATGGCCAGCAAGATTTTCAGTGCTAGCCCTTTTGGTGTGGGAGCAGTGGCTGGACGTTTTGAATTTCGGAGCTGGGCTGTGGCTGTGCTGAGAAGGAACGTCCCCACTGTGCTGTGGCTAGGAAGCTCAGAGAGCCAGTGCTTGTGGGGCTGTGGAAGGGCTGCCTAGGGCAGGTGATGGCCAGCAAGAGCTTTCAGTGCTAGCCCCTTTGGTGTGGGAGCAGTGGCTGGACGTTTTGAATTTCGGAGCTGGGCTGTGGCTGTGCCGAGAAGGAACGTCCCCACTGTGCTGTGGCTAGGAAGCTCAGAGCGCCAGTGCTTGTGGGGCTGTGGAAGGGCTGCCTAGGGAAGGTGATGGCCAGCAAGAGCTTTCAGTGCTAGCCCCTTTGGTGTGGGAGCAGTGGCTGGACGTTTCGAATTTCGGAGCTGGGCTGTGGCTGTGCCGAGAAGGAACGTCCCCACTGTGCTGTGGCTAGGAAGCTCAGAGCGCCAGTGCTTGTGGGGCTGTGGAAGGGCTGCCTAGGGCAGGTGATGGCCAGCAAGAGCTTTCAGTGCTAGCCCCTTTGGTGTGGGAGCAGTGGCTGGACGTTTCGAATTTCGGAGCTGGGCTGTGGCTGTGCCGAGAAGGAACGTCCCCACTGTGCTGTGGCTAGGAAGCTCAGAGCGCCAGTGCTTGTGGGGCTGTGGAAGGGCTGCCTAGGGCAGGTGATGGCCAGCAAGAGCTTTCAGTGCTAGCCCCTTTGGTGTGGGAGCAGTGGCTGGACGTTTTGAATTTCGGAGCTGGGCTGTGGCTGTGCCGAGAAGGAACGTCCCCACTGTGCTGTGGCTAGGAAGCTCAGAGCGCCAGTGCTTGTGGGGCTGTGGAAGGGCTGCCTAGGGCAGGTGATGGCCAGCAAGAGCTTTCAGTGCTAGCCCCTTTGGTGTGGGAGCAGTGGCTGGACGTTTTGAATTTCGGAGCTGGGCTGTGGCTGTGCTGAGAAGGAACGTCCCCACTGTGCTGTGGCTAGGAAGCTCAGAGCGCCAGTGCTTGTGGGGCTGTGGAAGGGCTGCCTAGGGCAGGTGATGGCCAGCAAGAGCTTTCAGTGCTAGCCCCTTTGGTGTGGGAGCAGTGGCTGGACGTTTCGAATTTCGGAGCTGGGCTGTGGCTGTGCTGAGAAGGAACGTCCCCACTGTGCTGTGGCTAATACTCGTAGACGCTGGGCTCAGTGCTAGCCCCTTTGGGTGGTGGCTGGACGTTTCCGAATTTCGGAGCTGGGCTGTGGCTGTGCTGAGAAGGAACGTCCCCCCACTGTGCTGTGGCTA
>NW_027472314.1:0-32500 GCF_965638725.1 Aptenodytes patagonicus | reverse complement strand
TCTACTTAGGAGCCAGTATCGCATGTGCTTCCTTTTAACCTGTCAATGCCTACAGTTACCCACCGGTATTGAAAACTCACCCTCTAATGCCTAATTCTCATTTAATTTACTGTTTACTACCTTTATTGCCACAATATTCCCTGAGTGAGAACCATCGAGGCCTGTAACATTTTCTATTTTTTCTTTCCCTAAACTGCTATCTTTACCCATGGGCATGAAAGTACAAAGCTAAGTGGGTATCTTTAATTTGCAACTACCGTTATTACCGTGACTCTGATAGGGAAAGATTATTGCCTGTAATTTTTTTAACCATGTTTATGTTTAAATTGGTCTATTGCTGACTCCAATTAAGATTTCTGATATCATTTTTTACATTGCATTTTGACCATGTACTTTTACTACAGTGATAACAATTATTTACTCTCTAGTTGGTCCAATACTTGCTACTATTAAGTTTATTCTCTTCTAACTCGTTATTTTTATAAATACATTTCACATCTAAAAATTCAGCATTACCTTAAGAGTCAGCACAACTATTTAGGGCCTGTGATTCTCTACCTAGCAGTCTTTTCCACATTTCTTGCTCCCGTTAGGTACTCGGTCTACCGCTTTACCTCCATACGTCTTCCATCTTCAAGGAGGGATCACCTCTGCAAGTTGTATTCCTGGGCAGAAAGCAACTGAGCTCCACTCATCTCAATGGACCCTCTGCTTCCACACCTGCACACAAAAATAAAAAGCAAAAAATATTGTTACATCAGACACTACAAAGCCCCTCACAATAATTTACATTCCTACCAATAAGCCACACAGTTAGGCCCCCCTGGTTCACAAGCTGGTCCTCTACAACACTGGTGACCTACTCCGATTCCCCCATACTCTTCAACTGCAAGATCCTCATTCATCTTCCCATGACTGTGCACTACACAACATGCCTCCCTGCAATGACATGCAGATGGCACATTCCAGAACAGTGCTCCCCAGGAACAGCATTCCCAGGGGCATCAAAAATTCACCCTCCCTGCAAAAACCCTGGCCCACACACCTGACTTCTGCCCAAACATTGGTGATGAACATCACCTCACAGAGCGGCCGGGACCAGGGAAAAAAAAAAAAAACAGCTGGGTTTTTTTTTTTCTAGTTTTTCTAAATGGCTGAAAAGAAAAAAAAAAAATCTTAGCTTCACACACAACCTGCAAAGACATTATTAACACCACCACCACACAACCATGCAAGGCTAGATACAGTCATCACACACCACTCATTCAGCTACCTCACCAACCACCCCTCACTCTCAACTGATCCATTCTGTCACCAGCCTGCCACAACAGGCCACTGGCCCATACCTGCAGCACTCCCCAGGGGCCTCAAAAATGGCCCTGCCTATGAAAACCCCAGCCTGAGCCCAACCTCTGCCAAAACATTGGCAATGAACATCACCTCACAGACTGGCCAGGACCAGGGGAAAAGAAACAAAACCAGCCAGGGAGAAAAAAAAATCCCCCAGCCAGTTTTTTTTCCTTACAGGTGTTTTGTTTTGTTTGGTTTTTTTTTTTTTAAACATTACATGCAACATTAAATACAACCTGCAATGAAACACCTCACACATACAAGGTTAGGCACATTCAGAAGCTAACACTCCTTGAACAACCAATCACTCCACCCCTCACTCAAAACACAATTGTTTCACCACCCACCTGTCACAATGGCATATTGCCCCACTTCTAGAGCCATCCCTGGAACTGTCTCGCCATGCACCTCAAAACAACATTGCCGCTCCATATTATTCCAAAGTTTCAGCCTTCTTACCAGCAAGCCAAGGAAGATGCTTGGCTTCAATTTGTATGCTCTGGTAAGACTCACTTGAGTATTTTCTCCTGTGATCCAAATCACCCTAGGCCACCAGAAAAACACAACTAAAGGGATGCTACACCCTGCTTGCCAATACCTACTGGCTATCCAAAAACACTGCCCAAACCACCTCCACCCAAACAGGCCATGCTAATCAAACCTTGTAAAGCGAGTCACCTGGATGCTGACCAATAGCTTGACAAGACCAAAGGTCTGTCTTAGTTTTGCATATGCCTTCTAACTACAGCTGGAAAAAAAACCAAACGCCAGATATTGAGCCCCACATATACAAGTTAGGCAAAATGCAGCATTAAACCTGCTCAACTACCATGCAAACTGCCACTCCCAAAAGGCCAGAGCCCAACCACTGGCACCCACAAAACACAATTAAAGTAACTGTGGCAGCTGTCTGCAGCTACTTGCCCAGAGATGGACTGTACAGTCTTTGCCTAAAGAATCTGGCCAGATCAACATGTAATGATATCACCATAAAGCTGTGCTACCCCATTTTAAACATTGCTGCGCTCCTGGGCAGGGCAGCTCCAACCCAGACACGCATATGGAGACCTCACACAGACACCACAAACAACATGACCGCAAGACATGGGAAGACCACAAGTGAGAAAGACTCCCAGAGGGAAGATGCCTCCAGCAAAGAAACCCTGCAGTGCCATGACAGCATAGATGCTCTAGAGCATCCCTGGGAAAAAAGTGAGGCAACTGACGCAGCCCATGAGACAAAACTATCATCAAAAACAGAACAATAGATGCATGAGAAGCCAGGTTTTAAAACCTAAGACCATGAAGGATGCAGGGATAAAACCCCTGAAGACAACTATGGAAACAGAACTCTCAAGGGCAGAGCTGTGGGCACCGCCTGGCTTGCCACCGCAAGAGATGACCCCTCAAAAACCATCTACAGTGCCATTCATGCCAGACAAGTCCATGCTTTAAGCTACAATAGCAAGATAAGAAGGGCTCAACAGGCACTATGCTGATGAGGCAATGCACCTGGAGACCCTTGGGAGGGCTACCAAGGTGCCTGCTGATCACAAAAAGCAATGGCAACATAAAAACCTGAGAAAGCTATAGTATAACACACAGAGGAAAGACTACAGAAAAGTACACAACACCACAGACACAGGCTGGAACTGCCCGGCCCTGCCCATGCTACCGTCATGATAAGTAACCTACTCCCTTTACCTTCAACTATTCCTGGACAGTCCTCACCCCTACACTGACTTCGTAACTGCTCCTTGCAATTCCCAACCTTGTTCCCTCCCATGCCCTGGTCCCTTAACTTAGCTTTCAGAGGGCCGGGGATCTGAATACATCCTCAAAAAAAAAAAAAAAACTGGGATGTTGCTGCAGTCACCCAGTTCATCTGCTTCATCTGGGAAAAAAGCCACAAAACAGTGCTGGTATTCAGCATCACACTGGTTACTGCCAACCTCTTCCACAACACCCTCCTCCTCAAAAATGCCATAGTGCTCTGCTCATTGTCTCCATGCCGATTCCAGAGTCAGATGCTGCAATTGTCACTCGTGGCACCTAAGATGCCAAGAGACAAAGTTACCATTGCACTTGTGAGATATCACCAGTCCCGTGCTCCTCCTCTCTACTACCCAGCTCGCCTCTAATGATTCCAAACGCAGCCAGCACAGCTCCCGCAACGCCAAGGGGTAAATGCTTCACCAAGATGCCATGTAATACTTTGCTACTAAATGGTGACCCAGCCCACAAACACCTCACCTTCTCAGACCGCTCCTTAGCGGGTGGCTACACCCCTCCGAGGCTGCCCGTGACATGTGGAAAAAGTAAAGCAAAAGGTACATGCTGAGATACTGCCCAAAACTGCAGCCTGCCTGCAGCAATTCCCATCTGCCGCTCCTTTACCTTGGCCGCTTTAGCACCCAAACTCCATCATTTGGGGCTACCACACTGAAGCTTGTGTACCACTCGTAAAACCCAAACAACAGGCTATGTTTTTAACTATAACCATCAATACAACGCCTGAAAAATAACTGCTACTTCAGCTCACTAGTCATTGCTCACCTTGCCTGAGTCTGCTCTAGTACCCATATCCCGCTTCGCTCATTGTTTTGCACCTTCAAAAAACAAAAACCATTATGCAGTCATATAGCCACAAGACTAATCTTCCCTCCAACACCACAGGCTGACCCACCTTATTCATAGAATCATAGACTACCAGGTTGAAGGGACCTCAAGGATCATCTAGTCCAACTTTCTTGGCAAAATCACTGTCTAAACAATATGACCCAATACCCTGTCCAGCTGAATCTTAAAAGCATCCAACACTGGGGAATCCACCACTTCCCTGGGGAGATTATTCCAATGGATGATTGTTCTCATTGCGAAATATTTTCCTCTTGTGTCCAATCAGATTCTCCCCAGGAGAAACTTGAACCCATTACCCCTCATCTTTTCCATGTGACTCCTTGTAAAAAGGAAGTCTCCATCATCTTTGTAGCCACCCTTTAAATACTGGAACATGGTGATAAGGTCTCCTCTAAGCTTTCTTTTCACGAGGCTGAACAAACTCAGCGCGCTCAGCCTTTCCTCATATGGCCAGATTTCCAGTCCTCTGATCATTGTTCTGGCCCTTTTCTGCACTCTCTCCAGCCTGTCCATGACTTTTGTATAGCGGGAACCAAAACTGAACACAGTATTCCAGGTGTGGCCTGACAAGCACCGAGTACAGTGAGATAAAGACTTTATCTCTGCTGGTGATGCCCTTGTTCATGCAGCCCTACATCCTATTGACTTTCTTTGCCACAGAAGCACACTGTTAGCTCATATTAAGCTTGTTCTCTGCCAGGACCCGAGGTCCCTTTCCACAGCAGCTCCCCAGCTGGGTAGATCCCAGCCTGTGCTGTACTCTGGGATTATGTTTTCCCAGGTGAAATACCCTAAATTTGTCTTTGTTGACCTTCATAAGGTTCTTGTTAGCCCACACTTCTACCCTATCCAGGTATTTCTGCAGGGTGGCTCTCCCCTCTAAAGTGTCCGCTTCCCCACTCAGTTTGGTATCATTGTCCGACTTCAGAGTACACTTGATCCCATCACCGAGATTACTAATTAAAATGTTAAACAGTGTCAGGCCCAATATCGATTCCTGGGGGACCCTGCTTGTGACAGGTTGCCAGTTTGAAAAGGAGCTATTAACCACCACCCTCTGGGTGGTGCCTGTCAGCCAGTCCCCCACCCACCGCACAGAAGGCTTGTCTAGACCGTAACACATGACTTCATCTAGGAGGAGGCTGTCAGAAACCATATTGAAAGCCTTGGAGAAATCCAGGTAGACAGAGTCCACTGCTCACCCCACATCAACTGAACAGGTTACTTTGCCTTCTATGACAATCAGGTTTGTCAAGCAAAATTTGCCTTGGTGAATCTGTGCTGGCTTGTCTTAGTCACATGCTTCATTTGACTTCTGATAGACCCCAGCAAGATTCATTCCACAGCCTTCCCAAGGACTTAAGTATGACTGATGGACCTATAATTTCCTGGATTCTCCTTTAAGCCCTTGCTGTAGATGGGGGTGACATGAGCCTTCTTCCAGTATTCTAGCATACCCACCAATCTCCACAACTTCTCAAAGATTATGGAGAGTGGCCTTGCAATGACCTTCTTACAGTGCTCTGCTTGCCACCTCTGTCACTATTCTGTGCATGGCACATACCACTGGATCTGCAAAAATATGAAATGAGTCACTGGTATGTAGAGCTATAGCTTAACAATTCCAAAGGTCTTGCTCCCATGTAGGAATACCCTCTAGAGTCCAACTACAGCCTGCCATTAAAAGCAAACCCACAACCTTTAAACCCCCCACAAAGAAGCCTTAACACTTTGGAGCTGCAATGTGCTTCACTACCCCCTGAACAGCCCTTCCTTCCCACGTGGCTCTGCTCTTCCCCATACAACACTCCTGAAAGAGCCGTCCACACAACCTGCTGATGGCTACTGGATCTGAGATGACTGTACACCCTTTGCCTCAATAGTCTAGGCATACCAACATATTAACCACAGACTCTTATCGCTATTCCACCTACCCCTGACTCTACACCCCCGGGCAGGGCAGCTCCAAGCCAAACACACACAGGCACAGACCAACACTACACAGAACACTACAAACAACATGCCTCAAAGAAGAGAGAAAACTCTCAGCAAGAAGAATGACACCCAGATGGAAGATGCTGTCTGGCAAGACCACCTATGAGACTGTGACAGTGATGTGAGGAGGCTCTGTGGCAACCCCAGAAAAAGAGGAGAACTTGTCATGGCCCGTGACAAGAAGTTACTCTCAGAAGTGAGGAGACGTATGTGCAAGAAGGCTGGCATCAAGACCTAAGAACATAAGGATGCAGGGAAGAAGTCCCAGTTAGCGAAAAATGGATGGCTAGAGAGCAGAGCTGCTCACGCAGCCGGGAACAATGCCATAAAAGAGACCATTCAGAAACTTCCAAGACGCAAGACGGATCCACGCTTTAAGCTTGTAACGCAAGAAAAGCGGCACCCGATTGGCACTATGCCGATGAGTACAGGCACTCGAGACCCTAGGGATGGCGCCCGAGGCACCTGCTGTGCTCCTTGAGTGCCAAGAGCACACTGTGACCCGAGGAAGGCCTAAGGCACAGAAGACAGACCACACAAACTACACAACAACAACAGACACAGGCTGGAACTGCACAGCCCATGATAGCATCACACTGAAGAGTAACCCTCTCCCTTTACTGGCCCAAAGGGGACTGTTCCTGGATAGCCCTACCCCCTACACTACCATTAAAACCCCTTCATGCAGTTGCCAGCCTGGTCCCCTTCCTCCCCTGACCCCTCTCCAGCATCAGTGCCTCAACTTAGCTTTCAGAGAGCTGGGAGTCTGAATCCATCCTCAACAAGAATAACCACAATCACCAACTAGATTAATCCTGCAGTCACCAGGTTCCTCTTCATCATCTGAAAAAAAAAAACCCAATACACAACACAGCAAAAAAAAAAACCCCAGAACACCTACATACAAACCAATACACACACACGCCACCCCCCCGCCAACGCCCTCAGTCAGCATCACATCAGTCAGAGACCTTTCCCGCAAAAATCCCCCACCTCAGACACACCATGGCATTCTGCTCACCTGCTCCATGCCAATTACAGTCAGACACTGCAGCTGTCATTACTTCTGGCACCTAGGATACCAAGAGCCACAAAACTACTGTTGCACTTGCAAGAAATCACCAGCCCCGTGCTCCTCCTCTCTCCTACCCAGCTCACCTCAAACGCTCAGCCAATTCCAGAGGCAGCCTGCACAGAACCTGCAACACCAGAGAGAAACACTTCACTGAGTTGCCGTATAATAATTTGCTAATAGACATCAACTCAGCCCACAACTCGCTCACCTTCGCGGACCGCTTGTCAGCATGTGGCATCGCCCCTCCGAGCCTGCATGTGGCACCTGCAGAAACCCAAGCAAGAAGGCACAAGGTGAGACAGTGCTCAAAACCACAGCCTGCCCGCACCGATCCCCATCTCACACTCGCTTCCCTTGACAGCTCAGCCGCCTGGCCTCCGTCAGTTTGGGTTGCCACGTTGAGGCTTGCGCACCACCTGTAAGACCCAAACAACAAGGGTTGCTTATAAATTCACCAGCAATTGCAACGCCTGAAAAACCACCTCTACTTCAGCCCACCAATCACCACTCACCTTGCCTGAGTCAGCTCCGGTGCCCATATCCCAATTATTCCTCGCTTTGTGCCTTCAAATTAAAAAAAAGCCATAACAGAGTCATATAGCCACCAGTCATATCTCGGCTCTGACACCACAGGCCGACCCACCTTCTTACAGCACTCCGCTCAGCTCTCCTATGTCACCCTTAGGCACGCGGCTCATCCCTCCGCATCTGCAAAAACAATACTGAATGAGTCACCCAGATGCAGAGCAAATGCTTAACAATTCCAAAGGCCTTGCTCCCATTCAGGAGTACCCTCTAGAGTCCAACTACAGCTTGCCATTAAAAGTCAAACATTAAGCCCTACACATACAAGCCTTAACACCTTGGAGATTCAATGTGCTCAACTAGCACTCTAGCTGCCTCTCCCAGATGGCTCCGGTCATCCCCTCGACACCTGCCAAATGCTACAGAAGTGACTCTCCGCACCTGCTGCGGACCTCTACTCTATCCAAGGTGACACTACACCCTTTGCCTCAACAGTCTAGGCATACCAACATATTAGCCATAGACTCTTATCGCTATTCCACCTACCCCTGACTCTACACCCCCGGGCAGGGCAGCTCCAAGCCAAACATGCACAGACCGACAGTACACGGAACATACAAACAACATGCCTCAAAGAGGAGAGAAAACTCTCAGCAAGAAGAATGACACCCAGATGGAAGATGCATTCCGGCAAGACCACCTACAGGACCGTGATGGTGACGTGAGGGAGGCTCTGTGGCAACCGCAGAAAAAGAGGAGAACTTGTCATGGCCCGTGACAAGAAGTTACTCTCAGAAGTGAGGAGACATATGTGCAAGAAGGCTGGCATCAAGACCTAAGAACATTAGGATGCAGGGAAGAAGTCCCAGTCAGCAAAAAATGGATGGCTAGAGAGCAGAGCTGCTCACGCAGCCGGGAACAATGCCATAAAAGAGACCATTCAGAAACTTCCAAGACGCAAGACGGATCCACGCTTTAAGCTTGTAACGCAAGAAAAGCGGCACCCGATTGGCACTATGCCGATGAGTACAGGCACTCGAGACCCTAGGGATGGCGCCCGAGGCACCTGCCGTGCTCCTTGAGCGCCAAGAGCACATTGTGACCTGAGGAAGGTCTAAGGCACAGAAGACAGGCCACACAAAACTACACAACAACAACAGACACAGGCTGGAACTGCCCTGCCCACGCTAGCTTCACACTGAACAGTAACTTGGTCCCTTTACCTGCCCAGAGAGGACTGTTCCCGGACAGCCCTTTGCCCTGTAGTAACTTTAAATCCCCCTCCTGCAAATTGCCAACCTTGTCCCCTCCCCAGTGCCCTTTGGTGCATGGCTCATCAAGACAATATTGAATGAGTCACCTGGATACAGAGGGATAGCTTAACAATTCCAGAGGTCTTGCTCCCATTTAGGAATACCCTCTAGAGTCCAACTACAGCCTGCCATTAAAAGAAACATAACTCAAACATTAAGCCCTACACATACAAGCCTTAACACCTTGGAGATTCTATGTGCTCTACTAGCACTCCAGCTGCCTCTTCCAGACAGCGCTGGTCATCCCCTTAGCGCCTGCAAAAATGCTATGGAAATTACTGTCCTCATCTACTGCCGATGCCTACTCGCTCTGAGATGGGCTGTACGGCCTTTGCCAAAACAGTTTAGGCATATTAAATTAACCATATGCTCTTATTGCTATTCTTCCCCTGACTCTGCCATTGCTACGCACCCAGGCAGAGCAGCTCCAACCAAGACACACAAGCACAGACTGACCCTGCACACAAACACTACAAACAACACAACCCAGAGACCCAAGAAAACTCTCGGCAAGAAGAATGACTCCCAGCCCAGAGATGCCATCAGGTGAGATTGAAGGGGCCATGAGGAATAATCTACATCAGCCCCCCAAAATTCAAATGCTGTCACCTGTGATAAAGAGATATGTCCACAACTGGGACAATGGATGTGTGAGAAGCTAGGCTTAAAGACTTAAGAGTGTTAAGACACAGGGAAGAAGTCCCAGAAAAGGGCTCCAGGAAGACAGACTGCTCCTGAGCAGCAATGCTGATGCTGCCTTAATCACCACTGCAAAAAGATGACCATCCATAAACTTCTGATACACGAGACATGCACGACAGATCTGTGTGTTGGACTTATAACGTGAGAAAGGAAGTGCTCAGTAAGCATTACACTGATGAGCCAAGGCTTGTGAGACCCTCGGTATTGCTACTGTGCCCACTGGGCACAGAGAACAATAGAGACATCAAGACCCAAATAAAGTATGGTATGGAACACAGACTACAAAAGCTACACAATACTATAGACACAGGTTGTAACTGCCCTGCCCGGTAGACTCTTGTGTTTTCTGCAAAGAACCCCACACCCTCTCTCTGCCCAAATGTGTCCAATCTCAAACCGCCTTTTCGGCTACACCAATTTTAAAACCCCTTCCTGCCCAACCTGCGGTTTCCCCACCCACCCAACCACACAAAGATAGCATCAGCCCCTCAACTTGCCTTTCAGAGGGATGGGGTCAGAAACCAACCTGTGCAAAGACCACATAGGCTACCTAGGATGTTGCTGTGATCACCTGGATCCTCTTCATCATTTGCAAACACGGAGTGCCATCAATCAGCATCACACCAGTCAATGCTGACCTCTTCCATAACAATGCCCTCAGAAGCGCTGTGGCATTCCGCTTGCTCCCCGTCTAATACCGGATGTTGCAGCCAGCATCACCCATGGCACCTAGAAACCAAGAGGTACAAAGTGACCGTTGTGCCTGGAAGCAGTCACCTGCTCACAAACAATTCTACACCTCAAAAATAACTGCTACTATGGTTTGGCATTCATCACTCACCTTGCACCACAAACTCAGGGGCAGACATCCAGCTTTGCATGTATTTTTGAGAGTCATTTCACACCTTCAAAACAGAGCGTTAACTAGTCTCATAGGCACTCATAGTGATGTGTTCCCTCCATCGTCACATGCCAACCTACCTTCTCAAGGTGCTCCACTCACCTCCTCCCTTCGGTGCATCTGCAGCAACAATAAAACAAAAGTCAACTGGATGCTGACAAATACCCTAACAAACAGTGAACTGGCCCCATTCTGACTTCTTCGCTCCGCTAACCTTGTTAATCCATGCTTTGCACTCTGATCTGCCACACTGAGTCAGCAACATCAGCAAGTTAAAAAAAGACAAACAGTAGTACCCATAAGAAGTATACACCCTTCCCTCTTCTTTCCTCTACCAATAGCCACACGCCCAACTCATCCTTTCCCCCAGCAGGCTAACATGGCTCCTCTCACCTCCCATGCCGTGCCTCCAGGGTCAGTGACCGCATCAGGCACCTGCTTGTATAGTCGGTCCATCTCTGATGACTTGGGAACAGTAACCTTTGATGCCAAGCCCACCTCAGGAAAATGCAGAGATGCACACAGATGTTATATACTGCTTTCCAAACAAGAGAGCCCACCATGCAAAACAGACCAACAAATCCCTGTGACTGACTTACATACTCAGGCACCACAGACAAAGCACAAAACCTGAACAATCAACCTCACCCCCCGTCATAGCCCACAACACCATCCGCTTCCTTTATGGATAAATAACTCCTAAATTACTCCATGAACTGCAGCATGGAGAACCCCTCGGTAGACAGCATGCTCAAATGAGAGCACTGACATATACAGCACGGGAGACTGGGCTGCCGGAAGCTGCTTGCATACAAAATGCTACTATTAGGTAACACTGCACTATGTCTTAATCCAAAACTGCACAGCAGTTACAGGAGACCCAAATGCAGACAGATGCTGAATATGACTTGATGGTCACAATATCTAATGGGGACAGGTGTCAAGAATCTAACAGAGACCCTTCAGACCCAAATACTTGATGAGATGCTTCTTGCCAAAATACAAGCTCCATGAGGAAAAGCCAAATGCAATGCAGACCAAGCTATTCAAATCTCAGTACAGAAGTATGCATTACTTCAGGTGGCAGGATGGCTCTGCCAGGTTGGTCCAACCCAAGCACCTGGTTCTAATGCCTGTCCAGCAATATCTGTGATCTCTCACAGCCTCCCATGCAGTGGACAGCTCCCCTGTCCAGGACCATATTTTGCATGTTCCAGCCCCACTCTGCCCCTGTGATGGAAATCAAACAAAACAAATGACTCTGCTTCATCACCTCAGCCTCCGAAAGAAGTTTCCTTCCTCTACCAACAGTCAACACCGATAACCTTATGCTGTTCCTTGAATGCAGGCTGGCCCTCAGATGCCTGTACTGCCAATGACATACTAGAGCAAACCTCATTGGACACTTAAGGATAAAAGCAAAACTGCAATAGTAGAAAAAAGCTTGCATGCCCAGGACTGCAATAAGAGAAAGACCCCCGGCTGGAGATTGTTACGAGCACAAATAATATGCATCCTCTTCTCCAAGAAATTCCAGCTAAGACAGTGACAAACCTGCGCTGGAAATAAGTGCCTAGTCAATGCCACTAAGTAACAATGACTGACATCCACATAGATGGTGAAGGGATGGATGCAAAAACTAAGTTGGGAATGAAATAAGTAAAAGGCACAGAGAAGCAGAGACCTCAGAGTTCAGGAGGGTGTATTTTAATGTACCTAGTGCTTTCCAAGATAAGACTAATCAGACATTCAGCCCTGAATACTGTGATACAGAGGCCTTGGTGGTTTACACTGTGTCTCTGGTGACTTTGTCGTACCTCCCCTCAGCTGCAGAGAGACTAAAACAAAACAGACCTCATTTACACCCAAAACCAACTGCAAAACCAGTCTGAGAAAGGCTGACAAACCCTCCTCCCTTTCCCAACCATCCCCCAGTCCCAAAACTTTTGAAACCCCTTCTCTTCTCCTGAACTGTCAGGGAAAGAGTCCCACTCCTTCCTGACAGCTCCTTCCCTGTATTTGCATCACCTGAACCCCCTGCATCGGCCGCTCCTCGGGAGCTGCTCTTCTGAGCTGTACCCTACATTCTGCAGGCACCTCCTATCTTCCATCTTCCTACAGACTCTGGGCTCTGCTACAGGCCCGCAAGATAAATGAAGTCCTGATGCTTATGATCTACAAGGGGCCTGCCACAAGCTGCAAAGGTTCTAGAGACAACACGGTACTCTGTGGGCAATTGGAAAAAGGCAATAAGCCATCCCATACCCTGAAAGACACTACGCCTTAAGTCCCTGCCACTTTCTCAAGTAACACTAAAGCTCCATATGTAGATGCACTTAAGATGCTCACCCTAAGCCCTGCTAGATAATCTCACTATCAGTTCTATTAAGACAGATAATACCAGCAGCTTACAGAGTACACAGCAAAACTGGTAAAAAGACAAGGTACCATCTTCAATAAAGTCAGGAATTCTAAAAACATGCAACGCACCTAGAATAAAAAAAAGTATACTATTAAGCCATCTTGCTACCCCTGAATGCTCAATACAAAATTATTGACCTGAAAAAAGAAAGCTGGATACAAGTATACTTTCCACTATATATGCTGCATAACCTTGGTTCGTCCCGAAGCTCTTATGCAGATGCCTCTGCTTCTCTAAATGTCAAAACACATCTGCCCAAGTGCCCTAACCAGCTCAAATCCTGCAAATAACTGAAGGAACAGCAAAGCACTAACACCAGAGAAGCCCAGGAGCAGGATGAGCTCCCTAACCAGAGGCTGTGGCTCATATACCCTGGGACCCACCCACCACCCTTCCCACAATCCACTGGGAAAGGGGAGGGGTGAACCACCCAAAGGCATAAAGGCAGCCGGAAGGGCGGTGGGGAAGTTTCTCATCTGCCTTAAGTTTACAGCATGCAAAGCCCTGAACAGAGAAAGCGACCCTTACTGGAAACAATGATACCTGCTCTCTTAGTACAACTACATCTATTGCATCAGCAACACAACCAGGTAGGGAATTAAGCTTAAATTTTCTGGGGGGTAGATAGAATAAGATAGATGTTATACTAAGCTATGTAGGAAAGTAGCTCATTAAGTGCAAAGATAGTGTTGTTATCAGAAATTATGTGCTTTAGTTTCCTATAAAAACCCCAAAAAGTCTATGGGGCTACACTTCATTTCTAGCAAGACCATGCATGCTACCTAACTTCTCCCAGAACTACGTTCTGGATAGGACTGAATGACAAAGCAGAATTAGATCCTGTAAAAATCCCTTCTCAGAAATATCTCTGGTTGCAAAGTAAATTATTTACTGTAAATGAGCGATGATTTAGAGTCACCTCAACGGCCTCTCCGACTGACTCCCTTAACAGAACTAGATGAGTCCCAAAGGACAGAAAACACAAAAACCCCATGGAAATACAAGAAATTTATCAGAAGCTGTATGAAGCAGCATGAAGCAGCCTAATTAACACCTGAGTAGCTAGAACAAAAGTGAACTGCAAAACATGACAAAAAACACCCCAGGAGCTGCGTCGATAAAAATAGATGAAGGCGATCGCCTTCTCTGAAAAACTCAAGAGAAGGTCTGAGCTGACGGTAGACATCTTTGGGTACCAGATACCACATAGAAACATACTATAAGACAGAAAACAAAGACTACTGTGGAGCACAAAGGTGGCTTCGGAAGAGGTTCTGACAGAACAAGAGGCATCGTCACAAGGATTAGAGAGGTCCCGAAGGGGCCGGAGAGACCAAAGGAGTCTTGGGGATGCAATGAGCGGAAAAGGAAGTTGAACAAAGTACAGATGTTCTCAGGGGACCGAATGGAGGCGCACTGAATGCTTGAGAGGACAGAAAGACCAACCGGGGTGACAGATGTGGACTTGGGAAGGGTTCTGATGGGAAAAGAGGGGTGCAAAGTGCCCTCCCGAGCTAGAACAGGGCTCTGGGACATAGGGGATGTCTCACGAGAGCTCGGCAATGGGAGCAGAGGAGTCCTGAGGGGGCCCGAGAGACCAAAGAAGCTTCACAGGTAACAATGAGGAATTCTGCAGGGATTTCAACAAAGTACAGATGTTGTCAGGGGGCTGGGGGCTGAATGGAGGCATCCTAAATGGCAAAAAGATAAGAGTGCTCTGTAGCGCACAAAAAAAAAAAAAAATCAAAAGGGAGCTACAAGAGTGCTGTGGAGTATAAGAAAGGACTCGGAAGACATCGTTAGAGAGAGTAGAGGAATTTGGAGGGGGCAGGGCAAGAAAAGAAGGCTTGGAGACACAGTGGGGGCCTTGGAGTCTCAGGAGGGCATCTAGGCAAACTACAGATGACCGAGTGAGAGAGGAACTGAATGGAGATGCCATCGATGGCAGAGAGAAAGATAAAGGAGCACTGTGCAGCAAAGAAACATGGCAGGCTCTGACAGAACAAGAAAGATGGAAAGGGAGATGAAGTGCTACAAGGTGCTGTGGAGAACAAAGAGGGTCTCAGGAGGCATCGTGACTGTGAGGAGAGGGGTGTTGAGGGGGTCTGATGGACAAAAGAAGGCTTGGGGACACAAGGAGGAACTTGGGTTTTGAGCAGAGTACAGATGGTCTTGGGTGGGCAGGGACTAAACACAGGAATCCTAGATAGCATAGAGGAATAAATGAGTGCTCTACAGCTCAAAGATGGCCTCACCTAAAGTGCTACAAAATGGATGTAGAGCACAAGGAAGGTCTTGGGAGGCACCGTGACTAGGAGAAAAAGTGTCCCGAGGGAGCCAGAGAGACAGAAAAAGGACTGGGGACATGATGATTAAATCCAGAGGGGATCTGAACTGAGAAAACATGTCATCAGAGGGCCAGGGAATGAATAGAGGCATGGCTAGAGGGAAGAGAGGACCGAATAACTGGACCGAGTCACTGATATAGACTCAAGAAGTCTTCTGAGGGAATGAGAGGGGTGCGAGGTCCTCTACAAAGCTAAAAGTGTGCTAAGGGCAACCTTGAAGGCAACGATAGGCATCGTGACACCACTAGAGGGGTCCTGAATGGGCCAGAGAGACCAAAGAAGGCTCAGGGACACAAGGAGGAAGTCTGGAGGGGATTTGAACAGAGTACAGATGTCCTTGGGAGGCCGGGGACCGAATGGAGGCATCCTAGATGGCAGACAGGATGATAAGAGCGCTCTGAGGCACAAGCCAACCCGAGGAATGGGGTTCAGAGGTAACGAGAGAGGATCAAAGTCTGCTACATAGCTAAAACAGGGCTGTGGGTCACAAAGAAGGTCTCAGGAGGCACGGTGACTGGGAACAGAGGGGTCACGAAAGGCTCGGAGGGATGAGAGAGATAGAAAGGGAAGTAAAGTGCTACCAAAATGCTGTGGAGCACAAGGAAGGTCTTAGGAAGCATCCTAGATGGCATAGAAAAGAAAAAGAATGCTCTTTTTGGGGAATGGAGATCTTAGGAGAGGTGTGATTGCAACAAAATGAGTCCAAAGGGAGCTTACGGAGCTAAAAGTGGGCCACGGGGTGTCCCGATCCAATGTCGGGAGAGGTTTCGATATGATCCCGAGAGCGAGATTAAGACACAAAATGAGGTCAAATGCCGTGTACCCCAGACAGCTTTTTATTATCAAAAGTAGAAAAGAGAAGTTAGTAGCGACAGGATAGAATGGAATAAAAAGACAGAAGTTAAGCAAGCATTAGGGACAGAGTTGCAAGGATAGTCACCACCATGGATCCGTGGCATCCTGAGGGTCCAAGTCTTTTGATGTTTCGGCGGTGGGCGATCGCACCGGGCTTGTCTTGGCAGTCCCTTTTATCCTCATTCCAGGGCTGCAATTTCCATGACAACAACACGTACCTGCATATCTCTGCATTCCTGCATATGTGCACGTTTCACGCGACCCCAGGACCCCAGCCCCACTCTTCACGCGACTGGCACCTGACTCGGCAGGATGTCTTCAAATGTTTTACAGTTCAGTCTCCCACTTGTAGCCGTTATCTCTGTGGCCTTGTAGCAGCCAGAGGATTCTTCGCTTAGACAAACAATCTTTGAGACAAATCATTTACAGTTCAGTCTCTCACATGGGGAACATCTAAGACCTCAGGAGGCATCGTGACAGTAGCAGAGGGGTTCTGAGAGGGACAGGGAAAAGAAGGCTCGAGGACACGATGAAAAAGTCCAAACGGGATCTGAACAGACTACAGATGTCCTCAGGGGATCAGGGACTGAACACAAGTATCCTAGCTAGCATAGAGGACAACATGTGCATTCTGGAGATGAAAGATGGCATGTGGAAAGGTTCTCGGGGAGCAAGAAGGGTGCAAAGTGCGCTACAGAGACGAAAGAGGGCTGTGGGGCAGGAGGACGGCCTCGGGAGGCATGATGACAGGAGAAGAAGGGTGCTTAGAGTGAAAGAGAGACAGAAGGCGGCTCTGGGACACAATGCAAAACTCAAGGAGGTGTCCCCCCAACAATGTACAGACATCCTCAAGGAATGAGCGACTGAATGGAGACATCCTAGATGGCAGTGAATAAGGTGAAAGAGCTCTGGGCACAGAGAAAGCCTGAGGAAGGGTTCTGTCTGAATAAGAGATGCAAAGAGGGCTGCAGAGCTCAAAGGGTGCCGTGGGGCACGAGGACAGTCTCGGGAAGCGTTGTGACAGGAACGAGAGGGCTCTGGGGTGTGGGGGGAGTGTGGCCATAGAGACAAACAAAGGATTGCTGCTGCAATGAGGTATTGGGGAGGGGATTTGAACAGAGTACAGATGTCCTCAGGGGACCGGGGACCAAACGGAGGCATCTGACATGGCGGAGGGAAGGTAAGAGTGCTCTAGGGCAAAACGAAAGCCTGAGGAAGAGTTGTCTCTGAATAAGAAAGATACAAATCCTGCTGCAGAACTAAGGATGGCCACGGAACATGAGGATGCTCACAGGAAGCATTGTGACAGAAATAGAGGGGTGCTGAGGTGGCCGGAGAGACAGAAGAAGGCTTGAGGGCACAAAGGTACTTGAGAGGGGATTTCAACGGAGTATAGATGTCACGAGGGAGATGGAGGAGAAGACAAAAAGACTGTTCTGAGGAAGAGGCGTGACCTGAGGAGATGTTCTGACAAACCAACAGAGGTACAAATTACGCTCCAGAGATAAAAGTGTGCCGAGGAGACCCTCTAAAGTCTCGGGATGAACCGAGAAAAGAGGAAGGAAAAAAAAAAAAGACACGAAGAAAACTTAAAAAGCGACACAGTATGTGACAAACAAGAAAGAATTGAAAAATAGGGATACACAGCTTAATAAAAGTAGACGTAGAAAGAAAATCTAAAAAGCAAAAGGGTATAAGGCAGAGGAGAAAAAAATTGGAAAATAGGGCCAGAAAACTAGATAAAAGTAGATATATAAAAAAATTGGGAGAACGAAGGCATTAAAGGAGGAAAAAAATAAAATATAGGGACAGCAAACTAAAAGAAAATTGAAAAATTGAGCGAGTACCCAATAGACAAGAAAGAATTAAAAAATAGGGATGGGAACTAGATGAAAGTGGATGTAGGAAAAAAAAAAGAGAAACACAACAAGATTAAGGAAATAAAGGAAAAAATTAAAACACAGGAACAGCAATCTAAATAAACTAAGACATAGAAACAAAATTTAAAAAGCGACAGGGTACAGCACAGACTAGAATGAACTAAAAAATAAAGACAGCGAACTGGATAAAAGTAGATATAGAAAAAAATTTAAAAGCAACATGACGTAGGAAAGATGGGAAATAATAAAAAACAGGGTTAGACATCTGGATAAAAGTATACAGAAAGAAAATTTTTAAAGTGACAATGTAGATGACAGGAAAAAAGTAAATAACAGACAGAAAAATACATAACAGTGAACATAAAAACAAAAATTCAGAAGTGAAGACATTGAGAGGAAAAAATTAATAGCAAAAACCCTAAATAAAGACATACAAAGATAATTTTAAAAGCAACTGGGTACAGGACAGACTAGAATGAATTAAAAAATAAAGACGGCAAACTGGATAAAAATAGATGAGGAAAGAAAATTTAAAAGCAACTGGCTACAGGACAGACAGGAAACAATTAAAAAACAGAGAGAGACATCTTGATAAAAGTAGACATAGAATGAAAATTTTAAAAGTGACAGGAGACAGGAAAAAATTGGGAGAGACAGAAAACAAGATAAAAGTACACCTAGAAACAAAATTTCAAAACTAAAAATTATGAGAGTAAAAAGTTGAAAAATAGGGACAGTTAACCAGATAAAAGTAGACATAGAAAAAAAATTTAAAAAGCAATGCGATCCATGACCGACAGGAAAGAATGAAGAAATAGAAACAGGAACTGGATAAAAGTAGACATAGAAAGAACATTTTAAAAGTGACAGGATTAAGGAAATAAAGGAAAAAAATTTAAAAACGGGGACAGCGAACTAAAACAGAGACATATAAAGTAAATTTAAAAACCAACAGGGTACACAACAGACAAGAGAGAATTAAAAAATAGGGACCTTGATAAAAGCAGACATAGAAAGAAAATTTAAAAAGTGACGACACTAAGGAAACACAAGAAACAATTAAAAAATAAAGACAATGAATGGGATAAAAGTAGACAAAGAAAGGGCATTTCAAAAAAGGATTAAGAAAATAAAGGAAAAAACCTGAAAAATAGGGACAACAAACTAAAACGCAGGCATAGAAAATTTAAAAAGGAAAGGTGTAAAGGACAGACGAGAAAAAAATTAAAATACAGTGAACTGGATAAAACGACAAATAGAAAATATTAAAAGCAACCCGGATTAGGGAAATAAAGAAAAAAAAAAAAAAATAAGGACAGTGAACTAAATAAACAGAAACATAGAAAGCAAATTTTTAAAGTGATGGGGATTAAGAGACGAAAAGATTTAAAAATAGAGACAGAAAACTAAATAAAAAGATGTAAAAAAAAATTTAAAAGCCATGGGATTAAGAGAAGAAAAAATTTAAAAATAGGAACAGCACACTAAATAAATGGAGACGTAGCAAGTACATTTTAAAAGCGACGGGGTACATGAGAGACAGGAAAGGAATAAAATGTAGGGATAGGGAGCTTGATAAAAATAGACATGGAAACAAAATTTGAAAATCCAAGGGATTAAGAGAGGAAAGAATTAAAAAATAGGGACGGCGAGCGAAATAAACAAAGACATAGATAATTTAAAAAGTGAGGGCACTAAGGAAATGCAAGAAATAATAAAAAAATAAAGGCAGTGAACTGGATAAAAGCAGACGTAGAAAGAAAATTTAAAAGCGACATGTTAAATGACAGACGGGAAAGTATTAAAAAAATAAGGATAGGCCTGTTGATAAAAGTGGTCATGGAAAGAAAATTTTAAAAGCCATGAGGTACGGGACAGACAGGAAAACATTTAAAATAGGGACACCAAAGTAGAGAGAGAGAAACAAAATTTTAAAAGCCAAGGGATTAAGAGGTGAAAAGCTTAAAAAATAGGGACAGCAAACTAGAATGGAGATGTGGAAAGAAAATTTTTAAAAGGGCGGCACTAAGGAAGGACAAGAAATAATTCAAAACTAAAGACAACAAATGGGATAAAAGTAGACATAGAACACTTTAAAAGTGACAAGGATTAGCAGATGTAAAGAAAAAAATTAAATAGGGACAACAAAATAAATGGAGACATACAAAGTGAATTTTTAAAGCGACAGGGTACATGACAGGCAGGAAACAAATTAAAAATAGGGATAGGGAGCTTGACAAAAGTAGGCGTAGAAGGAAAATATAAAAAGAGATGAGCTACAGGACAAACAGGAAAGAACTAAAAATAGAGACAGCAAACTAGATAAAAGTAGACATAGAAGCAACATTTTAAAAGCCAAGGGATTAAGATAGGAAACAGTTAAACAGTGTTGGTAGCAAATGAAAATGCAGACACAGAACGAAAATTTTAAAAGTGAGGCCACTAAGGCAAGACAAGAAATGATGAAGAAATAAAAGCAGCGAACGGGATGAAGGTAGAAAGAAAGATAGATTAAGGAAATAAGGAAAAAAAAAAATTAAAATGGCAACAGCGAACTAAAACGGAGACGTAGAAAGAAAATCTAAAAAGTGGTGGCTCTAAAGAAAGAAGAGAATTAAAAGAAAAGAGAGCGAATTAAAGACAGCCAACGGGGTAAAGGCAGAAAATATAAAAAAGCAATGGGGAATAGGGAAATAAATGGAAAAAATTGAAAATAGGGACAGCAAACTAAAACAGATGTAGAAATAAAATTCAAAAAGCGAGGGCACTAAGGAAAGACAAGAAGTAATTAAAAAATAAAGACAGCGAATGGAATAAAAGTAGACAGAAAATTTTAGAAGCAAATAGGATTAAGGAAATAAGGAAAAAATCAAAAAGTAGCGATGGCAAACTAAAACGGAGTCATAGAAAAAAAATTTAAAAAGTGACAGCACTAAGGAAAGACAAGAAAAAATTTTAAGAAAACAGCAAAGGGAATAAAAGTAGGCATAGAAAGAACATTTAAAAAGCAATAGTCATTAGAGGAATAAAGGAAAAAATATGAAATAGGGACAGCAAACTAAAACGGAGACATAAAAAGGAAATTTTAAAAGGACTGCAGTAAGGAAAGACAAGAAATAATTAAAAAAGACAGTGAATGGAATAAAAGCAGACAGAAAATTTTAAAAGTAATGGGTTTAAGGAAATAAGAAAAAATTAAAAAGTAGCAATAGCAAACTAAAATGGAGATGTAGACAGAAAATTTAAAAAGCGAAGGGATTAAGAACAGAGAGGAAAAACATAAAATATAGGGACAGCAAACTAAATAAATGAAGACATGACAACAAAATTTAAAAAGTGATGAAGTAGAGGACAGGCAGGAAGAAATAAAAATCACAGAGAGGGAACCGGATAAATGGAGACATAGGAAGAAAATTGGGAAAGCAATGGGGTACTGGCCATAGGGGTAAGAAGTTAAATATTGGGAAAGGGAGCTGGGTAGACAGCCACAGGGAAAGGACATGGGAAGAGTGACCAAGTGCAGAGCAGAGGGAGTCACTGAAAACAGACAGGTGGCTGCGTAGAGGGAGACCTAGAAATGCAGTTTTCGCAAGCAAGGGGGAAGAAGGCAGTGTGGGAAGAATGAGATAATAGCGGGTGGGGAGCTGGAAAGAGAGAGGCATAGAAAGGAAATGTAGTGTACAGGGCAGTACTAACAGAAGAGCAAAAAGCTTCGGGGAGCTGGACAGCCCAAAAGGGAGACGGAGGCAGGGACAGGTAAGGAGGCAGGCAGAGATCTGGAGAAGCATGGCCAGGATACACGCAAGGGGATGCACGACTCACCGCAGCGAATGGTAATAATTTCTGCCTCTGCCCCTTCCTCCTCCGCAGTGCTGCCTGCCCGACCCTCACCGACTCAGCAGCATGCAGTGGACTCCTTGATGCTCCTCATCTGCAAGGCTTCCTCGATACATGGCGGCTCACACACGCAGCCGATGGAGGCACCAAGCTCCCAGCACCGCACGCTGGTGGTCTGCTCTGTTGGGGATGGCTCAGGGGATCCTTCCTTGCCACAGGAACTGGCCATTCCTTGCTGGAGGCAGCTGCCTGTGGGACCCCATTGGATTCACTCCTCAGCCAGTTCCCCTCCATCAGCTCCCTCAAGCAGGCGTGCCCAGGCAGCCCCCTTTACAGCTAGAGCCCCTTCACACAGCAGGGCCAGCCCCATCCTCAGCCTCACTGGCCACACCTGGGGCTGCCCCAGCTCCAGCCCCAGCTGGAGCCCTTTGGGAACAGGGGGCCATTGCCAAAGCCCTGCAGCACATCACCCCCTCCCCTGCACCTGTCCACAGGCACAAGCTCTGCATGCAGAGGCTGCAATCACATCCAGGGGCACAGAGGAGGCAGGAAAAGTTTATTCATTAATGCACATAAGAAATCCTGGCAGTGAGTTGGCTACAAGGCTCCGTGCCCAAATACAGCAGGACAGAGGGAGAAAAGGGAAGAGAAAAGCAGGAGGAAGGACAGAGGGACATAGAGAAAAGGTGTGGGACAGGGAGCCAGAAAATGGGATGCTGTGAACAAGAGAGGGACGGGGAGCAGGGCAACGGTGTAGAGAGAGGAGAGCAGAGAGATTGCGGGGGGGAAACAGGGACAAAGAGATGGAGGAATAAATAAGAGAGGGAGCAGAAGAGAGAGGTGGAAGGGACCAGCAGGACAAGAAGATAGAGACAAGACAAGGGATGGGGAAAAATTCTAAAGTGACAGGGGAAAAGAAACATAGGCAAGAAATAAAAAATAGAAACAGGGAGCCGGATAGAGGTAGATGTAGAAAGAAAGTGCAAAAAGTGACAGGATACAGGACAGAGAGGGAAGAATTAATTATAGACAGGAAGATGGATAGAGGGAGACATACAAAGAAAATTTTGAAAGCGACAGGATACAAGAATTAAAAGATAGGTACATGGAGCTGCATAGAGGGAGATGTAAGAAGAAAATTTTAAAAGCGACAGGGTACAAGAAACACCGGCAAGAAATTAAAATCAGGTCAGGGAGATAGAGAAAGGTAGGAAGAAAATTTAAAAAGCAACTGGGTTCAAGAAACATATGCAAGAATCAAAAAGATAGGGATGGAGAGGTAGAAAGAAAGTTTCAAAAGCGATGGGGTACAAGAAACATAGGCAAGAATTAAAAAATAGGGACAGGGAGCCTGATGGAAGGAAACTGTGGTGGGTTGACCTTGGCTGGCTGCCAGGTGCTCACCGAGCCACTCTGTCACTGCCCCTCCTCAACAAGACAGGGGGAGAAAATACAACAAAAAAGCTTGTGCGTCGAGATAAGGACAAAGAGATCACTCACCAGTTCCTGTCACAGGCAAAAGAGACTCGACTTGGGGAAATTAATTTAATTTCTTGTCATTCAAAATCAGAGTACGATAATGAGATATAAGAACAAATCTAAAAAACAGCTTCCCCCCCTCCCTGCTCTTTTATTCTGGGCTCATCTGCATTCCTGACTTCTCTACATCCTACCCCTGAGCAGTGCAGGGGGACAGGGAGCAGGGGTTGCAGTCAGTTCATCACACATTGTCTCTGCTGCTCCTTCTTCCTCACGCTCTTTTTCTGCTCCAGTGTGGGGTCCCTCCCACGGGGCCACAGCTGCTGACAGGAGCCTGCTCCGGCACAGGCTCTCTACAGGGCCACAGCTTCCTTCAGGCACATCCACCTGCTCCGGCATGGGGTCCTCCATGGGCTGTAGGTGCACGTCTGCTCCACCGTGGACCTCCATGGGCTGCAGGGGGACAACCTGCATCACCATGGTCTTCACCACAGGCTGCAGGGGAATTTCTGCTGTGGTACCTGGAGCACCTCCTTCCCCTCGTTCTTCACTGGCCTTGGTATCTGCAGGGCTGTTTCACACTCACATTTTCTCTAGCACAGCTTCTGCATAGCATTTTTTACCCTTTCTTAAATGTCCATCACAGAGGTGCTACCGGGGTTGCTGATGGGCTCAGCTCTGACCAGCAGCAGATCCATCTTGGAGCTGGAACTGGCTGTGCCCGACATGGGGGCAACTCCTGGTGTCTTCTCACAGAACCCACCCCTGCAGCCCCTGCCCCCCCACCCCAGCTAACAAAACCTTGCCATGTAAACCCAATACAACAGCGACCGGCTACAGGGCAGAGAGGGGGGATTGAAAAATAGGGAAAGGGAGCCATGGAGAGAGAGGCAGAGGGGAAAAAAAATAGAGATGGGCTACAGGCCAGAGAGGAGGAAGGGACAGGGAACCAGACTGAGAGAGATGGAGCAAAACAAAGAATAGTGATGGGCCACAGGGCAGAGAGGGAGGAATTAAAAAAGGGGACAGTGAGGTGGTGTCATGGTTTAACCTCAGTCAGCAACTGAGCACCACACAGCCACTCACTCAGTCCCCCCCCGGTGGGATGGGTGAGAGAATCGGAAGAGTAGAAGTGAGAAAACTCATGGGTTGAGATAAAAACAGTTTAATAATTGAAATAAAATAATAATAATAGTAATAATCATAATATACAAAGCAAGTGATGCATGATGCAATTGCTCACCACCCGCCAACCAATGCCCAGCCGGTCCCCGAGCAGCGGCCCCTCCGGCCAGCTTGCCCCCAGTTTATGTACTGGGCATGACATCACATGGTATGGAATGTCCCTTTGGCCAGTTTGGCTGTGCCCCCTCCCAGCTTCTTGTGCACCTCCAGCCTTCTCAGTCGGTAGAGCACGAGAAGCTGAAAAGTCCTTGACTAGTGTAAGCACTACTTGGCAACAACTAAAACATCGGTGTGTTATCAACATTATTCTCATACTAAATCCAAAACACAGCACTATAGCAGCTACTAGGAAGGAAATTAACTCTATCCCAGCCAAAACCAGGACAGTATCCACCCCTTATTCTATACCATCTATGTCAAATATCCAATACATTCCCATTAATCACCACCCCTTTTCCTGTTTTTTGATATATATATACACAACGCATATCATTCCCTTAGTCTATGGGCCATCCCTCTAAAATGTTCGTTGAGTTCATTTAGTCCATGACTTTGGGCTCCATCTGTCCTAATAATCTTTCAGGGCAGGAAAGATGGAGATGGTATGCAGTGTTGGATTGTTTCATGTCAAAGTCAGTTCTGGTTCCATCATCACTGCTTTGCTCGGTTTCATCAAAGTTCAATCTTCGTTAATCTGGGTGATTCATATTGTAATATCATTGGTATGGCATATAATATTATGTAGCAAGTAACATCATATAGTTCAAATCATTGGCTATTCTCACCCAAAATCTAATCTCCTCGAGGTACACATTGGACTTCCTCATCCTTCCGCATTACCCAAGCGCACCCAGGTCCTTGAGCAAAAGCAATCCCACAGATTGGTTTGCCTTTGCCCGAGGCAGGAATAACCCAGACTGTCTTCCCCAACATATTTTTTATGTGCACTACAGGGACTTTATTCCCATCTACAGTACGTAAAAGTTCTGACTGGGCAGGGCCAGCTCGATTGGCAGATCCCCTAGTGTTGACTAACCAGGTGGCCTTTCCTAAATGTGCGTCCCAATGTTTGAACGTCCTGCCACCCATTGCTCTCAGTGTAGTCTTTACCAGTCCATTGTATCATTTGATTTTTCCAGAGGCTGGTGCATGACAGGGGATGTGATACACCCACTCAATGCCGTGCTCTTTGGCCCAGGTGTCTATGAGGTTGTTTCAGAAATGAGTCCCGTTGTCTGACTCAATTCTTTCTGGGGTGCCATGTCGCCATAAGACTTGCTTTTCAAGGCCCAGGAGAGTGTTCTGGGCGGTGGCATGGGGCACGGGGTATGTTTCCAGCCATCCGGTGCTTGCCTCCACCATTGTAAGCACGTGGCGCTTGCCTTGGCAGGTTTGTGGGAGTGTGATATAATCAATCTGCCAGGCCTCACCATATTTATATTTCAGCCATTTTCAGCCGCTCGCGTCCCCCCTGACACGGGACAGCAGCCGCTCGCCTCCCCCCCAGACACGATGGAGCACCCACTGGCGTCCCCCCCAAGACAGTGGAGCAGCCACTCACGTCCCCCCTGACACAGTACAGCAGCCACTCGCGTCCCCCCCCCAACATAGGGCAGCAGCCACTCGCGTACCCCCCAACAAGGTGCAGCAGCCGCTCGCGTCCCCCCCCAAACACGGTGCAGCAGACACACGCGTCCCCCCCGACACGGTGCAGCAGCCAGTTGTGACCCCCCGGACACGGTGCAACAGCCACTCGCGTCCCCCCCCAAACACGGTGCAGCAGCCACACGCGTCCCCCCCGACACGGTGCAGCAGCCAGTTGTGACCCCCCGGACACGGTGCAGCAGCCACTCGCGTACCCCCCAACAAGGTGCAGCAGCCGCTCGCGTCCCCCCCCCGAACACGGTGCAGCAGCCACTCACGTCCCGCCCCGACACAGGGCAGCACCCCCTCGCGTACCCCCCGAAGATAGTGCAGCAGCCACTCGCGTGCCCCCAGAACACGGCGCAGCAGCCAGTTGCGACCCCCCAGACACGGGGCAGCAGCCGCTCGCGTCCCCCCTGACACGGTGCAGCAGCCGCTCGCGTCCCCCCTGACACGGGACAGCAGCCGCTCGCGTCCCCACCCGACACGGGACAGCAGCCGCTCGCGTCCCCCTCGGCACGAGGCAGCAGCCACTCGCGTCCCCCCCCAAACACGGTGCAGCAGCCACACGCGTCCCCCCCGACACGGTGCAGCAGCCAGTTGTGACCCCCCGGACACGGTGCAGCAGCCACTCGCGTCCCTCCCCAAACACGGTGCAGCAGCCACACGCGTCCCCCCCGACACGGTGCAGCAGCCAGTTGTGACCCCCCGGACACGGTGCAGCAGCCACTCGCGTCCCCCCCCAACATGGGGCAGCAGCCACTCGCGTGCCCCCCCAACACGGGGCAGCAGCCACTCGCGTCCCCCCCCGACACGGTGCAGCAGCCAGTTGCGACCCCCCAGACACGGGGCAGCACCCACTCGCGTACCCCCCAACAAGGTGCAGCAGCCGCTCGCGTCCCCCCCCCGAACACGGTGCAGCAGCCACTCACGTCCCGCCCCGACACAGGGCAGCACCCCCTCGCGTCCCCCCCGAAGATAGTGCAGCAGCCACTCGCGTGCCCCCAGAACACGGCGCAGCAGCCAGTTGCGACCCCCCAGACACGGTGCAGCAGCCGCTCGCGTCCCCCCGACACGGTGCAGCAGCCGCTCGCGTCCCCCCTGACACGGGACAGCAGCCGCTCGCGTCCCCACCCGACACGGGACAGCAGCCGCTCGCGTCCCCCTCGGCACGGGGCAGCAGCCACTCGCGTCCCCCCCCAAACACGGTGCAGCAGCCACACGCGTCCCCCCCGACACGGTGCAGCAGCCAGTTGTGACCCCCCGGACACGGTGCAGCAGCCACTCGCGTCCCTCCCCAAACACGGTGCAGCAGCCACACGCGTCCCCCCCGACACGGTGCAGCAGCCAGTTGTGACCCCCCGGACACGGTGCAGCAGCCACTCGCGTCCCCCCCCAACATGGGGCAGCAGCCACTCGCGTGCCCCCCCAACACGGGGCAGCAGCCACTCGCGTCCCCCCCCGACACGGTGCAGCAGCCAGTTGCGACCCCCCAGACACGGGGCAGCACCCACTCGCGTACCCCCCAACAAGGTGCAGCAGCCGCTCGCGTCCCCCCCCCGAACACGGTGCAGCAGCCACTCACGTCCCGCCCCGACACAGGGCAGCACCCCCTCCCGTCCCCCCGAAGATAGTGCAGCAGCCACTCGCGTGCCCCCAGAACACGGCGCAGCAGCCAGTTGCGACCCCCCAGACACGGTGCAGCAGCCGCTCGCGTCCCCCCGACACGGTGCAGCAGCCGCTCGCGTCCCCCCTGACACGGGACAGCAGCCGCTCGCGTCCCCACCCGACACGGGACAGCAGCCGCTCGCGTCCCCCTCGGCACGGGGCAGCAGCCACTCGCGTCCCCCCCCAAACACGGTGCAGCAGCCACACGCGTCCCCCCCGACACGGTGCAGCAGCCAGTTGTGACCCCCCGGACACGGTGCAGCAGCCACTCGCGTCCACCCCCAAACACGGTGCAGCAGCCAATCGCGTCCCCCCCGACACGGTGCAGCAGCCAGTTGTGACCCCCCGGACACGGTGCAGCAGCCACTCGCGTCCCCCCCCAAACATGGGGCAGCAGCCACTCGCGTCCCCCCCAACACGGGGCAGCAGCCACTCGCGTCCCCCCCCGACACGGTGCAGCAGCCAGTTGCGACCCCCCAGACACGGGGCAGCACCCACTCGCGTACCCCCCAACAAGGTGCAGCAGCCGCTCGCGTCCCCCCCCCGAACACGGTGCAGCAGCCACTCACGTCCCGCCCCGACACAGGGCAGCACCCCCTCCCGTCCCCCCCGAAGATAGTGCAGCAGCCACTCGCGTGCCCCCAGAACACGGCGCAGCAGCCAGTTGCGACCCCCCAGACACGGTGCAGCAGCCGCTCGCGTCCCCCCTGACACGGTGCAGCAGCCGCTCGCGTCCCCCCCGACACGGGACAGCAGCCGCTCGCGTCCCCCCCAACACGGGACAGCAGCCGCTCGCGTCCCCCCCGACACGGTGCAGCAGCCACTCGTGTCCTCCCCCAGACACGGTGCAGCAGCCACTCGCGTCCCCCCCGACACGGGGCAGCAGCCGCTCGCGTCCCCCCCCGAACACGGAGCAGCAGCCACTCGCGTCCCCCCCGACACGGGGCAGCAGCCAGTTGTGACCCCCAGACACGGTGCAGCAGCCACTCGCGTCCCCCCCAAAACACGGTGCAGCAGCCAGTGCGACCCCCCCCGACACACTGGAGCAGCCACTCGCATCTCCCCTGACACGGCGCAGCACCCACTCGCGTCCCCCCCCGAACACGGTGCAGCAGCAACACGCGTCCCCCCGACACGGTGCAGCAGCCAGTTGTGACCCCCCGGACACGGTGCAGCAGCCACTCGCGTCCCCCCCAACATGGGGCAGCAGCCACTCGCGTCCCCCCCGACACGGTGCAGCAGCCAGTTGTGACCCCCCGGACACGGTGCAGCAGCCACTCGCGTCCCCCCCCGAACACGGTGCAGCAGCCACTCGCGTCCCCCCCCAACACGGGGCAGCAGCCACTCGCGTCCCCCCCGACACGGTGCAGCAGCCAGTTGCGACCCCCCAGACACGGGGCAGCACCCACTCGCGTACCCCCCAACAAGGTGCAGCAGCCGCTCGCGTCCCCCCCGAACACGGTGCAGCAGCCACTCACGTCCCGCCCCGACACAGGGCAGCACCCCCTCGCGTACCCCCCGAAGATAGTGCAGCAGCCACTCGCGTGCCCCCAGAACACGGCGCAGCAGCCAGTTGCGACCCCCCAGACACGGGGCAGCAGCCGCTCGCGTCCCCCTGACACGGTGCAGCAGCCGCTCGCGTCCCCCCTGACACGGGACAGCAGCCGCTCGCGTCCCCACCCGACACGGGACAGCAGCCGCTCGCGTCCCCCTCGGCACGGGGCAGCAGCCACTCGCGTCCCCCCCCGACACGGCGCAGCAGCCGCTCGCGTCCCCCTCGGCACGGCGCAGCAGCCACTCCGCGTCCCCCCCCGACACGGTGCAGCAGCCACTCGCGTCCCCCCCCCGACACGGTGCAGCAGCCACTCGAGTCCCCCCCGACACGGTGCAGCAGCCACTCGCGTCCCCCCCAAACACGGTGCAGCAGCCACACGCGTCCCCCCGACACGGTGCAGCAGGTTGTGACCCCCCGGACACGGTGCAGCAGCCACTCGCGTCCCCCCCCAACATGGGGCAGCAGCCACTCGCCGTCCCCCCCCAACACGGGGCAGCAGCCACTCGCGTCCCCCCCCGACACGGTGCAGCAGCCAGTTGCGACCCCCAGACACGGGGCAGCACTCACTCGCGTACCCCCAACAAGGTGCAGCAGCCACTCGCGTCCCCCCCCCGAACACTGTGCAGCAGCCACTCACGTCCCGCCCCGACACAGGGCAGCACCCCCTCGCGTACCCCCGAAGATAGTGCAGCAGCCACTCGCGTGCCCCCAGAACACGGCGCAGCAGCCAGTTGCGACCCCCCAGACACGGTGCAGCAGCCACTCGCGTCCCCCCTGACACGGTGCAGCAGCCACTCGCGTCCCCCCCCGACACGGGACAGCAGCCGCTCGCGTCCCCCCCGACACGGGACAGCAGCCGCTCGCGTCCCCCCCGACACGGGCCAGCAGCCACTCGTGTCATCCCCAGACACGGTGGAGCAGCCACTCGCGTCCCCCTCGGCACGGGGCAGCAGCCACTCGCGTCCCCCCAAACACGGTGCAGCAGCCACTCGCGTCCCCCCCGACACGGTGCAGCAGCCAGTTGTGACCCCCCGGACATGGTGCAGCAGCCACTCGCGTCCCCCCCGACACGGGGCAGCAGCCGCTCGCGTCCCCCCCAACACGGGACAGCAGCCGCTCGCGTCCCCCCCGACACGGGACAGTAGCCGCTCGCGTCCCCCCCGACACGGGACAGCAGCCGCTCGCGTCCCCCCCGACACGGTGCAGCAGCCACTCGTGTCCTTCCCCAGACACGGTGGAGCAGCCACTCGCGTCCCACCCAAGACAGTGGAGCAGCCACTCACGTCCCCCAACACATGGTGCAGCAGCCACTCGCGTCCCCCCCCGACACGGCGCAGCAGCCACTCGGTCCCAGCCCCGACACAGTGGAGCAGCCACTCGCGTCCCACCGCAACACGGGGCAGCAGCCACTCGCGTCCCACCCCAACACGGGGCAGCACGCCCTCGCGTCCCCCCCGACACGGTGCAGCACCCACTCATGTCCCCCCCACACACGGGGCAGCAGCCACTCGCGTCCCCCCCAACACGTGCAGCAGCCACTCGCATCCCCCCCGACACGGTGCAGCAGCCGCTCGCGTCCCCCCGACACGGCGCAGCAGCCGCTCGCGTCCCCTCGGCACGGCGCAGCAGCCACTCTCGACCCCCCCGACACGAGGCAGCAGCACTCGCGTCCCCCCCCAAACACGGTGCAGCAGCCACTCGTGTCCCCCCCCAAACATGGGGCAGCAGCCAATCGCGTCCCCCCCGACACGGTGCAGCAGCCAGTTGTGACCCCCGGACACGGTGCAGCAGCCACTCGCGTCCCCCCCCAACATGGGCAGGCAGCCACTCGCGTCCCCCCCAACACGGTGCAGCAGCCACTCGCGTCCCCCCGACACGGTGCAGCAGCCAGTTGCGACCCCCCCAACACGGGGCAGCACCCACTCGCGTACCCCCCAACAAGGTGCAGCAGCCGCTCGCGTCCCCCCCCGAACACGTGCAGCAGCCACTCACGTCCCGCCCCGCACAGGGCAGCACCCCCTCCCGTCCCCCCCGAAGATAGTGCAGCAGCCACTCGCGTGCCCCCAGAACACGGCGCAGCAGCCAGTTGCGACCCCAGACACGGTGCAGCAGCCGCTCGCGTCCCCCCTGACACGGTGCAGCAGCCGCTCGCGTCCCCCCACACGGGACAGCAGCCGCTCGCGTCCCCCCAACACGGGACAGCAGCCGCTCGCGTCCCCCCGACACGGTGCAGCAGCCACTCGTGTCCCCCCCAAACACGGGGCAGCAGCGCTCGCGTCCCCACCAACAAGGTGTAGCAGCCGCTCGCGTCCCCCCCGAACACGATGCAGCAGCCGCTCGCGTCCCCCCCGAACACGGGCAGCAGGCCGCTCGCGTCCCCCCCCGAACACGGGGCAGCAGCCAGTTGCGACCCCCCCGACACGGGGGCAGCAGCCGCTCGCCTCCCCCCCGACACGGGGCAGCAGCCAGTTGCAACCCCCCCAGACACGGTGCAGCAGCCACTCGCGTCACCCCCAAACACGGTGCAGCAGCCACTCGCGTCCCCCCCGACACGGGGCAGCAGCCAGTTGCAACCCCCCCAGACACGGTGCAGCAGCCACTCGCGTCACCCCCAAACACGGTGCAGCAGCCACTCGCGTCCCCCCGACACGGTGCAGCAGCCGCTTGCGTCCCCCCCGACACGGGGCAGCAGCCACTCGTGTCCCCCCCGACACGGGGCAGCAGCCACTCGCGTCCCCCCCGAACACAGTGCAGCAGCCACTCGCGTGCCCCCCGAACACGGCGCAGCAGCCAGTTGCGACCCCCAGACACGGTGCAACAGCCGCTCGCATCCCCCCCGACACGGGGCAGCAGCCGCTCGCGTCCCCCCCGACACGGGGCAGCAGCCAGTTGCGACCCCCAGACACAGGGCAGCACCCACTCGCGTACCCCCCAACAAGGTGCAGCAGCCGCTCGCGTCCCCCCCCGAACACGGTGCAGCAGCCACTCATGTCCCGCCCCGACACAAGGTAGCACCCCCTCGCGTCCCCCCCGAAGATAGTGCAGCAGCCACTCACGTCCCGCCCCGACACAGGCAGCACCCCCTCGCGTCCCCCGAAGATAGTGCAGCAGCCACTCGCGTCCCCC
>NW_027472313.1:0-40182 GCF_965638725.1 Aptenodytes patagonicus | reverse complement strand
GGAGCTGGGCTCTGGAGGCAGCACTGAGAGCGAGCAGGCAACAACGTCGGCACCCTGAGCTGGCTGGCGAGCCCGGAGCCCCAGTGTCTGTGGGGCTGTGGAAGGGCTGCCAAGGGAAGGCGAGGGCCAGCCACACCTGGCAGTCCTGGCACCTTTGGTGTGGGAGCAGCCGCTGGACGTTCGCCCTTTCGGGAGCTGGGCTCTGGAGGCAGCACTGAGAGCGAGCAGGCAACAAGTCGGCACCCTGAGCTGGCTGGCGAGCCCGGAGCCCCAGTGTCTGTGGGGCTGTGGAAGGGCTGCCAAGGGAAGGCGAGGGCCAGCCACACCTGGCAGTCCTGGCACCTTTGGTGTGGGAGCAGTCGCTGGACGTTCGCCCTTTCGGTAGCTGGGCTCTGGAGGCGGCGCAGACAGCGAGCAGGCAACAAGGTCGCTCCCTGAGCTGGCTGGCGAGCCCGGAGCCTCACTGTCTGTGGGGCAGTGGAAGGGCTGCCAAGGGAAGGCGAGGGCCAGCCACACCTGGCAGTCCTGGCACCTTTGGTGTGGGAGCAGTCGCTGGACGTTCGCCCTTTCGGGATCTGGGCTCTGGAGGCAGCACTGAGAGCGAGCAGCAACAAGGTCGGCACCTGAGCTGGCTGTCGAGCCCGGAGCCCCAGTGTCTGTGGGGCTGTGGAAGGGCTGCCAAGGGAGGCGAGGGCCAGCCACACCTGGCAGTCTGGCACCTTTGGTGTGGGAGCAGTCGCTGGACGTTCGCCCTTTCGGAGCTGGGCTCTGGAGGCAGCACGAGAGCGAGGAGGCAACAACGTCGGCACCCTGAAGCTGGCTGGCGAGCCCGGAGCCCCACTGTCTGTGGGCCTGTGGAAGGCTGCCAAGGGAAGGCGAGGGCCCGCCACACCTGGCAGTCCTGGCACCTTTGGGTGTGGGAGCAGTCGCTGACTGTTCGCCCTTTCGGAGCTGGGCCTGGGGAGGCAGCACTGAGAGCGAGCAGGCAACAAGGTCGGCACCCTGAGCTGCTGGCGAGCCCGGAGCCCCACTGTCTGTGGGGCTGTGGAAGGGCTGCCAGGCAAGGCCGAGGGCCAGCCCACACCTGGCAGTCCTGGCACCTTTGGTGTGGGAGCAGTCGCTGGACGTTCGCCCTTTCGGAGCTGGGCTCTGGAGGCAGCACTGAGAGCGAGCAGGCAACAACGTCGGCACCCTGAGCTGGCTGGCGAGCCCGGAGCCCCACTGTCTGTGGGGCTGTGGAAGGGCTGCCAAGGGAAGGCGAGGGCCAGCCACACCTGGCAGTCCTGGCACTTTGGTGTGGGAGCAGTCGCTGGACGTTCGCCCTTTCGGAGCTGGGCTCTGGAGGCAGCGCAGACAGCGAGCAGGCAACAAGGTCGGCACCCTGAGCTGGCTGGCGAGCCCGGAGCCTCAGTGTCTGTGGGGCTGTGGAAGGGCTGCCAAGGGAAGGCGAGGGCCAGCCACACCTGGCAGTCCTGGCACCTTTGGTGTGGGAGCAGTCGCTGGACGTTCGCCCTTTCGGAGCTGGGCTCTGGAGGCAGCACTGAGAGCGAGGAGGCAACAAGGTCGGCACCCTGAGCTGGCTGGCGAGCCCGGAGCCCCACTGTCTGTGGGGCTGTGGAAGGGCTGCCAAGGGAAGGCGAGGGCCAGCCACACCTGGCAGTCCTGGCACCTTTGGTGTGGGAGCAGTCGCTGGACGTTCGCCCTTTCGGAGCTGGGCTCTGGAGGCAGCACTGAGAGCGAGCAGGCAACAACGGAGGGCACCCTGAGCTGGCTGGCGAGCCCGGAGCCCAGTGTCTGTGGGGCTGTGGAAGGGCTGCCAAGGGAAGGCGAGGGCCAGCCACACCTGGCAGTCCTGGCACCTTTGGTGTGGGAGCAGTCGCTGGACGTTCGCCCTTTCGGAGCTGGGCTCTGGAGGCAGCACTGAGAGCGAGCAGGCAACAAGTCGGCACCCTGAGCTGGCTGTCGAGCCCGGAGCCCCAGTGTCTGTGGGGCTGTGGAAGGGCTGCCAAGGGAAGGCGAGGGCCAGCCACACCTGGCAGTCCTGGCACCTTTGGTGTGGGAGCAGTCGCTGGACGTTCGCCCTTTCGGAGCTGGGCTCTGGAGGCAGCACTGAGAGCGAGCAGGCAACAACGTGGGCACCCTGAGCTGGCTGGCGAGCCCGGAGCCCCACTGTCTGTGGGGCTGTGGAAGGGCTGCCAAGGGAAGGCGAGGGCCAGCCACACCTGGCAGTCCTGGCACCTTTGGTGTGGGAGCAGTCGCTGGACGTTCGCCCTTTCGGAGCTGGGCTCTGGAGGCAGCACTGAGAGCGAGCAGGCAACAAGGTCGGCACCCTGAGCTGGCTGGCGAGCCCGGAGCCCCAGTGTCTGTGGGGCTGTGGAAGGGCTGCCAAGGCAAGGCGAGGGCCAGCCACACCTGGCAGTCCTGGCACCTTTGGTGTGGGAGCAGTCGCTGGACGTTCGCCCTTTCGGAGCTGGGCTCTGGAGGCGGCGCAGACAGCGAGCAGGCAACAAGGTCGGCACCCTGAGCTGGCTGGCGAGCCCGGAGCCCCACTGTCTGTGGGGCTGTGGAAGGGCTGCCAAGGGAAGGCGAGGGCCAGCCACACCTGGCAGTCCTGGCACCTTTGGTGTGGGAGCAGTCGCTGGACGTTCGCCCTTTCGGAGCTGGGCTCTGGAGGCAGCACTGAGAGCGAGCAGGCAACAAGGTCGGCACCCTGAGCTGGCTGTCGAGCCGGAGCCCCAGTGTCTGTGGGGCTGTGGAAGGGCTGCCAAGGGAAGGCGAGGGCCAGCCACACCTGGCAGTCCTGGCACCTTTGGTGTGGGAGCAGTCGCTGGACGTTCGCCCTTTCGGAGCTGGCTCTGGAGGCAGCACTGAGAGCGAGCAGGCAACAAGGTCGGCACCCTGAGCTGGCTGGCGAGCCCGGAGCCCACTGTCTGTGGGCTGTGGAAGGGCTGCCAAGGGAAGGCGAGGGCCAGCCACACCTGGCAGTCCTGGCACCTTTGGTGTGGAGCAGTCGCTGGACGTTCGCCCTTTCGGAGCTGGGCTCTGGAGGCAGCACTGAGAGCGAGCAGGCAACAAGGTCGGCACCCTGAGCTGGCTGGCGAGCCCGGAGCCCCACTGTCTGTGGGGCTGTGGAAGGGCTGCCAAGGGAAGGCGAGGGCCAGCCACACCTGGCAGTCCTGGCACCTTTGGTGTGGGAGCAGTCGCTGGACGTTCGCCCTTTCGGAGCTGGGCTCTGGAGGCAGCACTGAGAGCGAGCAGGCAACAACGTCGGCACCCTGAGCTGGCTGGCGAGCCCGGAGCCCCACTGTCTGTGGGGCTGTGGAAGGGCTGCCAAGGCAAGGCGAGGGCCAGCCACACCTGGCAGTCCTGGCACCTTTGGTGTGGGAGCAGTCGCTGGACGTTCGCCCTTTCGGAGCTGGGCTCTGGAGGCGGCGCAGACAGCGAGCAGGCAACAAGGTCGGCACCCTGAGCTGGCTGGCGAGCCCGGAGCCTCACTGTCTGTGGGGCTGTGGAAGGGCTGCCAAGGGAAGGCGAGGGCCAGCCACACCTGGCAGTCCTGGCACCTTTGGTGTGGGAGCAGTCGCTGGACGTTCGCCCTTTCGGAGCTGGGCTCTGGAGGCAGCACTGAGAGCGAGCAGGCAACAAGGTCGGCACCCTGAGCTGGCTGGCGAGCCCGGAGCCCCAGTGTCTGTGGGGCTGTGGAAGGGCTGCCAAGGCAAGGCGAGGGCCAGCCACACCTGGCAGTCCTGGCACCTTTGGTGTGGGAGCAGTCGCTGGACGTTCGCCCTTTCGGAGCTGGGCTCTGGAGGCAGCACTGAGAGCGAGCAGGCAACAAGGTCGGCACCCTGAGCTGGCTGGCGAGCCCGGAGCCCCAGTGTCTGTGGGGCTGTGGAAGGGCTGCCAAGGGAAGGCGAGGGCCAGCCACACCTGGCAGTCCTGGCACCTTTGGTGTGGGAGCAGTCGCTGGACGTTCGCCCTTTCGGAGCTGGGCTCTGGAGGCAGCACTGAGAGCGAGCAGGCAACAACATCGGCACCCTGAGCTGGCTGTCGAGCCCGGAGCCCCAGTGTCTGTGGGGCTGTGGAAGGGCTGCCAAGGGAAGGCGAGGGCCAGCCACACCTGGCAGTCCTGGCACCTTTGGTGTGGGAGCAGTCGCTGGACGTTCGCCCTTTCGGAGCTGGGCTCTGGAGGCAGCACTGAGAGCGAGCAGGCAACAAGGTCGGCACCCTGAGCTGGCTGGCGAGCCCGGAGCCCCACTGTCTGTGGGGCTGCGGAAGGGCTGCCAAGGGAAGGCGAGGGCCAGCCACACCTGGCAGTCCTGGCACCTTTGGTGTGGGAGCAGTCGCTGGACGTTCGCCCTTTCGGAGCTGGGCTCTGGAGGCAGCACTGAGAGCGAGCAGGCAACAAGGTCGGCACCCTGAGCTGGCTGGCGAGCCCGGAGCCCCACTGTCTGTGGGGCTGTGGAAGGGCTGCCAAGGCAAGGCGAGGGCCAGCCACACCTGGCAGTCCTGGCACCTTTGGTGTGGGAGCAGTCGCTGGACGTTCGCCCTTTCGGAGCTGGGCTCTGGAGGCAGCACTGAGAGCGAGCAGGCAACAAGGTCGGCACCCTGAGCTGGCTGGCGAGCCCGGGAGCCCCACTGTCTGTGGGCTGTGGGAAGGGCTGCCAAGGGAAGGCGAGGGCCAGCCACACCTGGCAGTCCTAGCACCTTTGGTGTGGGAGCAGTCGCTGGACGTTCGCCCTTTCGGAGCTGGGCTCTGGAGGCAGCACTGAGAGCGAGCAGGCAACAAGGTCGGCACCCTGAGCTGGCTGTCGAGCCCGGAGCCCCAGTGTCTGTGGGGCTGTGGAAGGGCTGCCAAGGCAAGGCGAGGGCCAGCCACACCTGGCAGTCCTGGCACCTTTGGTGTGGGAGCAGTCGCTGGACGTTCGCCCTTTCGGAGCTGGGCTCTGGAGGCGGCGCAGACAGCGAGCAGGCAACAAGGTCGGCACCCTGAGCTGGCTGGCGAGCCCGGAGCCTCACTGTCTGTGGGGCTGTGGAAGGGCTGCCAAGGAAGGCGAGGGCCAGCCACACCTGGCAGTCCTGGCACCTTTGGTGTGGGAGCAGTCGCTGGACGTTCGCCCTTTCGGAGCTGGGCTCTGGAGGCAGCACTGAGAGCGAGCAGGCAACAAGGTCGGCACCCTGAGCTGGCTGTCGAGCCCGGAGCCCCAGTGTCTGTGGGGCTGTGGAAGGGCTGCCAAGGGAAGGCGAGGGCCAGCCACACCTGGCAGTCCTGGCACCTTTGGTGTGGGAGCAGTCGCTGGACGTTCGCCCTTTCGGAGCTGGGCTCTGGAGGCAGCACTGAGAGCGAGCAGGCAACAACGTGGGCACCCTGAGCTGGCTGGCGAGCCGGAGCCCCAGTGTCTGTGGGGCTGTGGAAGGGCTGCCAAGGGAAGGCGAGGGCCAGCCACACCTGGCAGTCCTGGCACCTTTGGTGTGGGAGCAGTCGCTGGACGTTCGCCCTTTCGGAGCTGGGCTCTGGAGGCAGCACTGAGAGCGAGCAGGGCAACAAGGTCGGGCACCCTGAGCTGGCTGGCGAGCCCGGAGCCCCAGTGTCTGTGGGGCTGTGGAAGGGCTGCCAAGGGAAGGCGAGGGCCAGCCACACCTGGCAGTCCTGGCACCTTTGGTGTGGGAGCAGTCGCTGGACGTTCGCCCTTTCGGAGCTGGGCTCTGGAGGCAGCACTGAGAGCGAGCAGGCAACAACGTGGGCACCCTGAGCTGGCTGGCGAGCCCGGAGCCCCACTGTCTGTGGGGCTGTGGAAGGGCTGCCAAGGCAAGGCGAGGGCCAGCCACACCTGGCAGTCCTGGCACCTTTGGTGTGGGAGCAGTCGCTGGACGTTCGCCCTTTCGGAGCTGGGCTCTGGAGGCAGCACTGAGAGCGAGCAGGCAACAAGGTCGGCACCCTGAGCTGGCTGTCGAGCCCGGAGCCCCAGTGTCTGTGGGGCTGTGGAAGGGCTGCCAAGGCAAGGCGAGGGCCAGCCACACCTGGCAGTCCTGGCACCTTTGGGTGTGGGAGCAGTCGCTGGACGTTCGCCCTTTCGGAGCTGGGCTCTGGAGGCAGCACTGAGAGCGAGCAGGCAACAAGGTCGGCACCCTGAGCTGGCTGGCGAGCCCGGAGCCCCACTGTCTGTGGGGCTGCGGAAGGGCTGCCAAGGCAAGGCGAGGGCCAGCCACACCTGGCAGTCCTGGCACCTTTGGTGTGGGAGCAGTCGCTGGACGTTCGCCCTTTCGGAGCTGGGCTCTGGAGGCAGCACTGAGAGCGAGCAGGCAACAAGGTCGGCACCCTGAGCTGGCTGGCGAGCCCGGAGCCCCAGTGTCTGTGGGGCTGTGGAAGGGCTGCCAAGGCAAGGCGAGGGCCAGCCACACCTGGCAGTCCTGGCACCTTTGGTGTGGGAGCAGTCGCTGGACGTTCGCCCTTTCGGAGCTGGGCTCTGGAGGCAGCACTGAGAGCGAGGAGGCAACAACGTGGGCACCCTGAGCTGGCTGGCGAGCCCGGAGCCCCAGTGTCTGTGGGGCTGTGGAAGGGCTGCCAAGGGAAGGCGAGGCCAGCCACACCTGGCAGTCCTGGCACCTTTGGTGTGGGAGCAGTCGCTGGACGTTCGCCCTTTCGGAGCTGGGCTCTGGAGGCAGCACTGAGAGCGAGGAGGCAACAAGGTCGGCACCCTGAGCTGGCTGGCGAGCCCGGAGCCCCACTGTCTGTGGGGCCTGTGGAAGGGCTGCCAAGGGAAGGCGAGGGCCAGCCACACCTGGCAGTCCTGGCACCTTTGGTGTGGGAGCAGTCGCTGGACGTTCGCCCTTTCGGAGCTGGGCTCTGGAGGCGGCGGCAGACAGCGAGCAGGCAACAAGGTCGGCACCCTGAGCTGGCTGGCGAGCCCGGAGCCTCACTGTCTGTGGGGCTGTGGAAGGGCTGCCAAGGGAAGGCGAGGGCCAGCCACACCTGGCAGTCCTGGCACCTTTGGTGTGGGAGCAGTCGCTGGACGTTCGCCCTTTCGGAGCTGGGCTCTGGAGGCAGCACTGAGAGCGAGCAGGCAACAACGTCGGCACCCTGAGCTGGCTGTCGAGCCCGGAGCCCCAGTGTCTGTGGGGCTGTGGAAGGGCTGCCAAGGGAAGGCGAGGGCCAGCCACACCTGGCAGTCTGGCACCTTTGGTGTGGGAGCAGTCGCTGGACGTTCGCCCTTTCGGAGCTGGGCTCTGGAGGCAGCACTGAGAGCGAGCAGGCAACAAGGTCGGCACCCTGAGCTGGCTGGCGAGCCCGGAGCCCCACTGTCTGTGGGCCTGTGGAAGGGCTGCCAAGGGAAGGCGAGGGCCAGCCACACCTGGCAGTCCTGGCACCTTTGGTGTGGGAGCAGTCGCTGGACGTTCGCCCTTTCGGAGCTGGGCTCTGGAGGCAGCACTGAGAGCGAGCAGGCAACAAGGTCGGCACCCTGAGCTGGCTGTCGAGCCCGGAGCCCCAGTATCTGTGGGGCTGTGGAAGGGCTGCCAAGGGAAGGCGAGGGCCCAGCCACACCTGGCAGTCCTGGCACCTTTGGTGTGGGAGCAGTCGCTGGACGTTCGCCCTTTCGGAGCTGGGCTCTGGAGGCGGCGCAGACAGCGAGCAGGCAACAAGGTCGGCACCCTGAGCTGGCTGGCGAGCCCGGAGCCGTCACTGTCTGTGGGGCTGTGGAAGGGCTGCCAAGGGAAGGCGAGGGCCAGCCACACCTGGCAGTCCTGGCACCTTTGGTGTGGGAGCAGTCGCTGGAACGTTCGCCCTTTCGGAGCTGGGCTCTGGAGGCGGCGCAGACAGCGAGCAGGCAACAAGGTCGGCACCCTGAGCTGGCTGGCGAGCCCGGAGCCTCACTGTCTGTGGGGCTGTGGAAGGGCTGCCAAGGGAAGGCGAGGGCCAGCCACACCTGGCAGTCCTGGCACCTTTGGTGTGGGAGCAGTCGCTGGACGTTCGCCCTTTCGGAGCTGGGCTCTGGAGGCAGCACTGAGAGCGAGCAGGCAACAAGGTCGGCACCCTGAGCTGGCTGGCGAGCCCGGAGCCCCACTGTCTGTGGGGCTGTGGAAGGGCTGCCAAGGGAAGGCGAGGTCCAGCCACACCTGGCAGTCCTGGCACCTTTGGTGTGGGAGCAGTCGCTGGACGTTCGCCCTTTCGGAGCTGGGCTCTGGAGGCAGCACTGAGAGCGAGCAGGCAACAAGGTCGGCACCCTGAGCTGGCTGGCGAGCCCGGAGCCCCACTGTCTGTGGGCCTGTGGAAGGGCTGCCAAGGGAAGGCGAGGGCCAGCCACACCTGGCAGTCCTGGCACCTTTGGTGTGGGAGCAGTCGCTGGACGTTCGCCCTTTCGGAGCTGGGCTCTGGAGGCAGCACTGAGAGCGAGGAGGCAACAAGGTCGGCACCCTGAGCTGGGCTGGCGAGCCCGGAGCCCCAGTGTCTGTGGGGCTGTGGAAGGGCTGCCAAGGGAAGGCGAGGGCCAGCCACACCTGGCAGTCCTGGCACCTTTGGTGTGGGAGCAGTCGCTGGACGTTCGCCCTTTCGGAGCTGGGCTCTGGAGGCAGCACTGAGAGCGAGCAGGCAACAAGGTCGGCACCCTGAGCTGGCTGTCGAGCCCGGAGCCCCAGTATCTGTGGGGCTGTGGAAGGGCTGCCAAGGGAAGGCGAGGGCCAGCCACACCTGGCAGTCCTGGCACCTTTGGTGTGGGAGCAGTCGCTGGACGTTCGCCCTTTCGGAGCTGGGCTCTGGAGGCAGCACTGAGAGCGAGCAGGCAACAAGGTCGGCACCCTGAGCTGGCTGGCGAGCCCGGAGCCCCACTGTCTGTGGGCTGTGGAAGGGCTGCCAAGGCAAGGCGAGGGCCAGCCACACCTGGCAGTCCTGGCACCTTTGGTGTGGGAGCAGTCGCTGGACGTTCGCCCTTTCGGAGCTGGGCTCTGGAGGCGGCGCAGACAGCGAGCAGGCAACAAGGTCGGCACCCTGAGCTGGCTGGCGAGCCCGGAGCCCCAGTGTCTGTGGGGCTGTGGAAGGGCTGCCAAGGGAAGGCGAGGGCCAGCCACACCTGGCAGTCCTGGCACCTTTGGTGTGGGAGCAGTCGCTGGACGTTCGCCCTTTCGGAGCTGGGCTCTGGAGGCAGCACTGAGAGCGAGCAGGCAACAAGGTCGGCACCCTGAGCTGGCTGGCGAGCCCGGAGCCCCACTGTCTGTGGGGCTGTGGAAGGCCTGCCAAGGGAAGGCGAGGGCCAGCCACACCTGGCAGTCCTGGCACCTTTGGTGTGGGAGCAGTCGCTGGACGTTCGCCCTTTCGGAGCTGGGCTCTGGAGGCAGCACTGAGAGCGAGCAGGCAACAAGGTCGGCACCCTGAGCTGGCTGGCGAGCCCGGAGCCCCAGTGTCTGTGGGGCTGTGGAAGGGCTGCCAAGGCAAGGCGAGGGCCAGCCACACCTGGTAGTCCTGGCACCTTTGGTGTGGGAGCAGTCGCTGGACGTTCGCCCTTTCGGAGCTGGGCTCTGGAGGCGGCGCAGACAGCGAGCAGGCAACAAGGTCGGCACCCTGAGCTGGCTGGCGAGCCCGGAGCCCCACTGTCTGTGGGGCTGCGGAAGGGCTGCCAAGGGAAGGCGAGGGCCAGCCACACCTGGCAGTCCTGGCACCTTTGGTGTGGGAGCAGTCGCTGGACGTTCGCCCTTTCGGAGCTGGGCTCTGGAGGCAGCACTGAGAGCGAGCAGGCAACAAGGTCGGCACCCTGAGCTGGGTGGCGAGCCCGGAGCCCCAGTGTCTGTGGGGCTGTGGAAGGGCTGCCAAGGGAAGGCGAGGGCCAGCCACACCTGGCAGTCCTGGCACCTTTGGTGTGGGAGCAGTCGCTGGACGTTCGCCCTTTCGGAGCTGGGCTCTGGAGGCAGCACTGAGAGCGAGCAGGCAACAACGTCGGCACCCTGAGCTGGCTGGCGAGCCCGGAGCCCCAGTGTCTGTGGGGCTGTGGAAGGGCTGCCAAGGCAAGGCGAGGGCCAGCCACACCTGGCAGTCCTGGCACCTTTGGTGTGGGAGCAGTCGCTGGACGTTCGCCCTTTCGGAGCTGGGCTCTGGAGGCAGCACTGAGAGCGAGCAGGGCAACAAGGTCGGCACCCTGAGCTGGCTGGCGAGCCCGGAGCCCCAGTGTCTGTGGGGCTGTGGAAGGGCTGCCAAGGGAAGGCGAGGGCCAGCCACACCTGGCAGTCCTGGCACCTTTGGTGTGGGAGCAGTCGCTGGACGTTCGCCCTTTCGGAGCTGGGCTCTGGAGGCAGCACTGAGAGCGAGCAGGCAACAAGGTCGGCACCCTGAGCTGGGTGGCGAGCCCGGAGCCCCAGTGTCTGTGGGGCTGTGGAAGGGCTGCCAAGGGAAGGCGAGGGCCAGCCACACCTGGCAGTCCTGGCACCTTTGGTGTGGGAGCAGTCGCTGGACGTTCGCCCTTTCGGAGCTGGGCTCTGGAGGCAGCACTGAGAGCGAGCAGGCAACAAGGTCGGCACCCTGAGCTGGCTGTCGAGCCCGGAGCCCCAGTGTCTGTGGGGCTGTGGAAGGGCTGCCAAGGCAAGGCGAGGGCCAGCCACACCTGGCAGTCCTGGCACCTTTGGTGTGGGAGCAGTCGCTGGACGTTCGCCCTTTCGGAGCTGGGCTCTGGAGGCAGCACTGAGAGCGAGCAGGCAACAAGGTCGGCACCCTGAGCTGGCTGGCGAGCCCGGAGCCCCAGTGTCTGTGGGGCTGTGGAAGGGCTGCCAAGGCAAGGCGAGGGCCAGCCACACCTGGCAGTCCTGGCACCTTTGGTGTGGGAGCAGTCGCTGGACGTTCGCCCTTTCGGAGCTGGGCTCTGGAGGCAGCACTGAGAGCGAGGCAGGCAACAAGGTGGGCACCCTGAGCTGGCTGGCGAGCCCGGAGCCCCAGTGTCTGTGGGGCTGTGGAAGGGCTGCCAAGGGAAGGCGAGGGCCAGCCACACCTGGCAGTCCTGGCACCTTTGGTGTGGGAGCAGTCGCTGGACGTTCGCCCTTTCGGAGCTGGGCTCTGGAGGCAGCACTGAGAGCGAGCAGGCAACAAGGTCGGCACCCTGAGCTGGCTGGCGAGCCCGGAGCCCCACTGTCTGTGGGCCTGTGGAAGGGCTGCCAAGGGAAGGCGAGGGCCAGCCACACCTGGCAGTCCTGGCACCTTTGGTGTGGGAGCAGTCGCTGGACGTTCGCCCTTTCGGAGCTGGGCTCTGGAGGCGGCGCAGACAGCGAGCAGGCAACAAGGTCGGCACCCTGAGCTGGCTGGCGAGCCCGGAGCCTCACTGTCTGTGGGGCTGTGGAAGGGCTGCCAAGGGAAGGCGAGGGCCAGCCACACCTGGCAGTCCTGGCACCTTTGGTGTGGGAGCAGTCGCTGGACGTTCGCCCTTTCGGAGCTGGGCTCTGGAGGCAGCACTGAGAGCGAGCAGGCAACAACGTCGGCACCCTGAGCTGGCTGTCGAGCCCGGAGCCCCAGTGTCTGTGGGGCTGTGGAAGGGCTGCCAAGGGAAGGCGAGGGCCAGCCACACCTGGCAGTCCTGGCACCTTTGGTGTGGGAGCAGTCGCTGGACGTTCGCCCTTTCGGAGCTGGGCTCTGGAGGCAGCACTGAGAGCGAGCAGGCAACAAGGTCGGCACCCTGAGCTGGCTGGCGAGCCCGGAGCCCCAGTGTCTGTGGGGCTGTGGAAGGGCTGCCAAGGGAAGGCGAGGGCCAGCCACACCTGGCAGTCCTGGCACCTTTGGTGTGGGAGCAGTCGCTGGACGTTCGCCCTTTCGGAGCTGGGCTCTGGAGGCAGCACTGAGAGCGAGCAGGCAACAAGGTCGGCACCCTGAGCTGGCTGTCGAGCCCGGAGCCCCAGTATCTGTGGGGCTGTGGAAGGGCTGCCAAGGGAAGGCGAGGGCCAGCCACACCTGGCAGTCCTGGCACCTTTGGTGTGGGAGCAGTCGCTGGACGTTCGCCCTTTCGGAGCTGGGCTCTGGAGGCAGCACTGAGAGCGAGCAGGCAACAACGTCGGCACCCTGAGCTGGCTGGCGAGCCCGGAGCCCACTGTCTGTGGGGCTGTGGAAGGGCTGCCAAGGGAAGGCGAGGGCCAGCCACACCTGGCAGTCCTGGCACCTTTGGTGTGGGAGCAGTCGCTGGACGTTCGCCCTTTCGGAGCTGGGCTCTGGAGGCGGCGCAGACAGCGAGCAGGCAACAAGGTCGGCACCCTGAGCTGGCTGGCAAGCCCGGAGCGTCACTGTCTGTGGGGCTGTGGAAGGGCTGCCAAGGGAAGGCGAGGGCCAGCCACACCTGGCAGTCCTGGCACCTTTGGTGTGGGAGCAGTCGCTGGACGTTCGCCCTTTCGGAGCTGGGCTCTGGAGGCGGCGCAGACAGCGAGCAGGCAACAAGGTCGGCACCCTGAGCTGGCTGGCGAGCCCGGAGCCCCAGTGTCTGTGGGGCTGTGGAAGGGCTGCCAAGGGAAGGCGAGGGCCAGCCACACCTGGCAGTCCTGGCACCTTTGGTGTGGGAGCAGTCGCTGGACGTTCGCCCTTTCGGAGCTGGCTCTGGAGGCAGCACTGAGAGCGAGCAGGCAACAAGGTCGGCACCCTGAGCTGGCTGTCGAGCCCGGAGCCCCACTGTCTGTGGGGCTGTGGAAGGGCTGCCAAGGGAAGGCGAGGGCCAGCCACACCTGGCAGTCCTGGCACCTTTGGTGTGGGAGCAGTCGCTGGACGTTCGCCCTTTCGGAGCTGGGCTCTGGAGGCAGCACTGAGAGCGAGCAGGCAACAAGGTCGGCACCCTGAGCTGGCTGGCGAGCCCGGAGCCCCACTGTCTGTGGGCCTGTGGAAGGGCTGCCAAGGGAAGGCGAGGGCCAGCCACACCTGGCAGTCCTGGCACCTTTGGTGTGGGAGCAGTCGCTGGACGTTCGCCCTTTCGGAGCTGGGCTCTGGAGGCAGCACTGAGAGCGAGGGAAGGCAACAAGGTCGGCACCCTGAGCTGGCTGGCGAGCCCGGAGCCCCAGTGTCTGTGGGGCTGTGGAAGGGCTGCCAAGGGAAGGCGAGGGCCAGCCACACCTGGCAGTCCTGGCACCTTTGGTGTGGGAGCAGTCGCTGGACGTTCGCCCTTTCGGAGCTGGGCTCTGGAGGCAGCACTGAGAGCGAGCAGGCAACAAGGTCGGCACCCTGAGCTGGCTGTCGAGCCCGGAGCCCCAGTATCTGTGGGGCTGTGGAAGGGCTGCCAAGGGAAGGCGAGGGCCAGCCACACCTGGCAGTCCTGGCACCTTTGGTGTGGGAGCAGTCGCTGGACGTTCGCCCTTTCGGAGCTGGGCTCTGGAGGCAGCACTGAGAGCGAGCAGGCAACAACGTCGGCACCCTGAGCTGGCTGGCGAGCCCGGAGCCCCAGTGTCTGTGGGGCTGTGGAAGGGCTGCCAAGGGAAGGCGAGGGCCAGCCACACCTGGCAGTCCTGGCACCTTTGGTGTGGGAGCAGTCGCTGGACGTTCGCCCTTTCGGAGCTGGGCTCTGGAGGCGGCGCAGACAGCGAGCAGGCAACAAGGTCGGCACCCTGAGCTGGCTGGCGAGCCCGGAGCCTCACTGTCTGTGGGGCTGTGGAAGGGCTGCCAAGGGAAGGCGAGGGCCAGCCACACCTGGCAGTCCTGGCACCTTTGGTGTGGGAGCAGTCGCTGGACGTTCGCCCTTTCGGAGCTGGGCTCTGGAGGCAGCACTGAGAGCGAGCAGGCAACAAGGTCGGCACCCTGAGCTGGCTGGCGAGCCCGGAGCCCCACTGTCTGTGGGGCTGTGGAAGGGCTGCCAAGGGAAGGCGAGGTCCAGCCACACCTGGCAGTCCTGGCACCTTTGGTGTGGGAGCAGTCGCTGGACGTTCGCCCTTTCGGAGCTGGGCTCTGGAGGCAGCACTGAGAGCGAGGAGGCAACAAGGTCGGCACCCTGAGCTGGCTGGCGAGCCCGGAGCCCCAGTGTCTGTGGGGCTGTGGAAGGGCTGCCAAGGGAAGGCGAGGGCCAGCCACACCTGGCAGTCCTGGCACCTTTGGTGTGGGAGCAGTCGCTGGACGTTCGCCCTTTCGGAGCTGGGCTCTGGAGGCAGCACTGAGAGCGAGCAGGCAACAACGTCGGCACCCTGAGCTGGCTGTCGAGCCCGGAGCCCCAGTGTCTGTGGGGCTGTGGAAGGGCTGCCAAGGGAAGGCGAGGGCCAGCCACACCTGGCAGTCCTGGCACCTTTGGTGTGGGAGCAGTCGCTGGACGTTCGCCCTTTCGGAGCTGGGCTCTGGAGGCAGCACTGAGAGCGAGCAGGCAACAACGTGGGCACCCTGAGCTGGCTGGCGAGCCCGGAGCCCCACTGTCTGTGGGGCTGTGGAAGGGCTGCCAAGGGAAGGCGAGGGCCAGCCACACCTGGCAGTCCTGGCACCTTTGGTGTGGGAGCAGTCGCTGGACGTTCGCCCTTTCGGAGCTGGGCTCTGGAGGCAGCACTGAGAGCGAGCAGGCAACAAGGTCGGCACCCTGAGCTGGCTGGCGAGCCCGGAGCCCCAGTGTCTGTGGGGCTGTGGAAGGGCTGCCAAGGGAAGGCGAGGGCCAGCCACACCTGGCAGTCCTGGCACCTTTGGTGTGGGAGCAGTCGCTGGACGTTCGCCCTTTCGGAGCTGGGCTCTGGAGGCGGCGCTGACAGCGAGCAGGCAACAAGGTCGGCACCCTGAGCTGGCTGGCGAGCCCGGAGCCCCACTGTCTGTGGGGCTGCGGAAGGGCTGCCAAGGGAAGGCGAGGGCCAGCCACACCTGGCAGTCCTGGCACCTTTGGTGTGGGAGCAGTCGCTGGACGTTCGCCCTTTCGGAGCTGGGCTCTGGAGGCAGCACTGAGAGCGAGCAGGCAACAAGGTCGGCACCCTGAGCTGGCTGGCGAGCCCGGAGCCCCAGTGTCTGTGGGGCTGTGGAAGGGCTGCCAAGGGAAGGCGAGGGCCAGCCACACCTGGCAGTCCTGGCACCTTTGGTGTGGGAGCAGTCGCTGGACGTTCGCCGTTTCGGAGCTGGGCTCTGGAGGCAGCACTGAGAGCGAGCAGGCAACAACGTCGGCACCCTGAGCTGGCTGGCGAGCCCGGAGCCCCAGTGTCTGTGGGGCTGTGGAAGGGCTGCCAAGGCAAGGCGAGGGCCAGCCACACCTGGCAGTCCTGGCACCTTTGGTGTGGGAGCAGTCGCTGGACGTTCGCCCTTTCGGAGCTGGGCTCTGGAGGCAGCACTGAGAGCGAGCAGGCAACAAGGTCGGCACCCTGAGCTGGCTGGCGAGCCCGGAGCCCCAGTGTCTGTGGGGCTGTGGAAGGGCTGCCAAGGGAAGGCGAGGGCCAGCCACACCTGGCAGTCCTGGCACCTTTGGTGTGGGAGCAGTCGCTGGACGTTCGCCCTTTCGGAGCTGGGCTCTGGAGGCAGCACTGAGAGCGAGGAGGCAACAACGTCGGCACCCTGAGCTGGCTGGCGAGCCCGGAGCCCCACTGTCTGTGGGGCTGTGGAAGGGCTGCCAAGGGAAGGCGAGGGCCAGCCACACCTGGCAGTCCTGGCACCTTTGGTGTGGGAGCAGTCGCTGGACGTTCGCCCTTTCGGAGCTGGGCTCTGGAGGCAGCACTGAGAGCGAGCAGGCAACAACGTCGGCACCCTGAGCTGGCTGGCGAGCCCGGAGCCCCACTGTCTGTGGGGCTGTGGAAGGGCTGCCAAGGCAAGGCAAGGGCCAGCCACACCTGGCAGTCCTGGCACCTTTGGTGTGGGAGCAGTCGCTGGACGTTCGCCCTTTCGGAGCTGGGCTCTGGAGGCAGCACTGAGAGCGAGCAGGCAAGAACGTGGGCACCCTGAGCTGGCTGGCGAGCCCGGAGCCCCAGTGTCTGTGGGGCTGTGGAAGGGCTGCCAAGGGAAGGCGAGGGCCAGCCACACCTGGCAGTCCTGGCACCTTTGGTGTGGGAGCAGTCGCTGGACGTTCGCCCTTTCGGAGCTGGGCTCTGGAGGCAGCACTGAGAGCGAGCAGGCAACAAGGTCGGCACCCTGAGCTGGCTGGCGAGCCCGGAGCCCCACTGTCTGTGGGGCTGTGGAAGGGCTGCCAAGGGAAGGCGAGGGCCAGCCACACCTGGCAGTCCTGGCACCTTTGGTGTGGGAGCAGTCGCTGGACGTTCGCCCTTTCGGAGCTGGGCTCTGGAGGCAGCACTGAGAGCGAGCAGGCAACAAGGTCGGCACCCTGAGCTGGCTGGCGAGCCCGGAGCCCCACTGTCTGTGGGGCTGTGGAAGGGCTGCCAAGGGAAGGCGAGGGCCAGCCACACCTGGCAGTCCTGGCACCTTTGGTGTGGGAGCAGTCGCTGGACGTTCGCCCTTTCGGAGCTGGGCTCTGGAGGCAGCACTGAGAGCGAGCAGGCAACAAGGTCGGCACCCTGAGCTGGCTGGCGAGCCCGGAGCCCCACTGTCTGTGGGGCTGTGGAAGGGCTGCCAAGGGAAGGCGAGGTCCAGCCACACCTGGCAGTCCTGGCACCTTTGGTGTGGGAGCAGTCGCTGGACGTTCGCCCTTTCGGAGCTGGGCTCTGGAGGCGGCGCAGACAGCGAGCAGGCAACAAGGTCGGCACCCTGAGCTGGCTGGCGAGCCCGGAGCCTCACTGTCTGTGGGGCTGTGGAAGGGCTGCCAAGGGAAGGCGAGGGCCAGCCACACCTGGCAGTCCTGGCACCTTTGGTGTGGGAGCAGTCGCTGGACGTTCGCCCTTTCGGAGCTGGGCTCTGGAGGCAGCACTGAGAGCGAGCAGGCAACAAGGTCGGCACCCTGAGCTGGCTGGCGAGCCCGGAGCCCCACTGTCTGTGGGCCTGTGGAAGGGCTGCCAAGGGAAGGCGAGGGCCAGCCACACCTGGCAGTCCTGGCACCTTTGGTGTGGGAGCAGTCGCTGGACGTTCGCCCTTTCGGAGCTGGGCTCTGGAGGCAGCACTGAGAGCGAGGAGGCAACAAGGTCGGCACCCTGAGCTGGCTGGCGAGCCCCGGAGCCCCAGTGTCTGTGGGGCTGTGGAAGGGCTGCCAAGGGAAGGCGAGGGCCAGCCACACCTGGCAGTCCTGGCACCTTTGGTGTGGGAGCAGTCGCTGGACGTTCGCCCTTTCGGAGCTGGGCTCTGGAGGCGGCGCAGACAGCGAGCAGGCAACAAGGTCGGCACCCTGAGCTGGCTGGCGAGCCCGGAGCCCCAGTGTCTGTGGGGCTGTGGAAGGGCTGCCAAGGGAAGGCGAGGGCCAGCCACACCTGGCAGTCCTGGCACCTTTGGTGTGGGAGCAGTCGCTGGACGTTCGCCCTTTCGGAGCTGGGCTCTGGAGGCAGCACTGAGAGCGAGCAGGCAACAACGTCGGCACCCTGAGCTGGCTGGCGAGCCCGGAGCCCCAGTGTCTGTGGGGTGTGGAAGGGCTGCCAAGGCAAGGCGAGGGCCAGCCACACCTGGCAGTCCTGGCACCTTTGGTGTGGGAGCAGTCGCTGGACGTTCGCCCTTTCGGAGCTGGGCTCTGGAGGCAGCACTGAGAGCGAGCAGGCAACAAGGTCGGCACCCTGAGCTGGCTGGCGAGCCCGGAGCCCCAGTGTCTGTGGGGCTGTGGAAGGGCTGCCAAGGGAAGGCGAGGGCCAGCCACACCTGGCAGTCCTGGCACCTTTGGTGTGGGAGCAGTCGCTGGACGTTCGCCCTTTCGGAGCTGGGCTCTGGAGGCGGCGCAGACAGCAAGCAGGCAACAAGGTCGGCACCCTGAGCTGGCTGGCGAGCCCGGAGCCTCACTGTCTGTGGGGCTGTGGAAGGGCTGCCAAGGGAAGGCGAGGGCCAGCCACACCTGGCAGTCCTGGCACCTTTGGTGTGGGAGCAGTCGCTGGACGTTCGCCCTTTCGGAGCTGGGCTCTGGAGGCAGCACTGAGAGCGAGCAGGCAACAAGGTCGGCACCCTGAGCTGGCTGTCGAGCCCGGAGCCCCAGTGTCTGTGGGGCTGTGGAAGGGCTGCCAAGGGAAGGCGAGGGCCAGCCACACCTGGCAGTCCTGGCACCTTTGGTGTGGGAGCAGTCGCTGGACGTTCGCCCTTTCGGAGCTGGGCTCTGGAGGCAGCACTGAGAGCGAGCAGGCAACAACGTCGGCACCCTGAGCTGGCTGGCGAGCCCGGAGCCCCACTGTCTGTGGGGCTGTGGAAGGGCTGCCAAGGGAAGGCGAGGGCCAGCCACACCTGGCAGTCCTGGCACCTTTGGTGTGGGAGCAGTCGCTGGACGTTCGCCCTTTCGGAGCTGGGCTCTGGAGGCAGCACTGAGAGCGAGCAGGCAACAAGGTCGGCACCCTGAGCTGGCTGGCGAGGCCCGGAGCCCCACTGTCTGTGGGGCTGCGGAAGGGCTGCCAAGGGAAGGCGAGGGCCAGCCACACCTGGCAGTCCTGGCACCTTTGGTGTGGGAGCAGTCGCTGGACGTTCGCCCTTTCGGAGCTGGGCTCTGGAGGCAGCACTGAGAGCGAGCAGGCAACAAGGTCGGCACCCTGAGCTGGGTGGCGAGCCCGGAGCCCCAGTGTCTGTGGGGCTGTGGAAGGGCTGCCAAGGGAAGGCGAGGGCCAGCCACACCTGGCAGTCCTGGCACCTTTGGTGTGGGAGCAGTCGCTGGACGTTCGCCCTTTCGGAGCTGGGCTCTGGAGGCAGCACTGAGAGCGAGCAGGCAACAACGTCGGCACCCTGAGCTGGCTGGCGAGCCCGGAGCCCCACTGTCTGTGGGGCTGCGGAAGGGCTGCCAAGGGAAGGCGAGGGCCAGCCACACCTGGCAGTCCTGGCACCTTTGGTGTGGGAGCAGTCGCTGGACGTTCGCCCTTTCGGAGCTGGGCTCTGGAGGCAGCACTGAGAGCGAGCAGGCAACAACGTCGGCACCCTGAGCTGGCTGGCGAGCCCGGAGCCCCACTGTCTGTGGGGCTGCGGAAGGGCTGCCAAGGGAAGGCGAGGGCCAGCCACACCTGGCAGTCCTGGCACCTTTGGTGTGGGAGCAGTCGCTGGACGTTCGCCCTTTCGGAGCTGGGCTCTGGAGGCAGCACTGAGAGCGAGCAGGCAACAACGTGGGCACCCTGAGCTGGCTGGCGAGCCCGGAGCCCCAGTGTCTGTGGGGCTGTGGAAGGGCTGCCAAGGGAAGGCGAGGGCCAGCCACACCTGGCAGTCCTGGCACCTTTGGTGTGGGAGCAGTCGCTGGACGTTCGCCCTTTCGGAGCTGGGCTCTGGAGGCAGCACTGAGAGCGAGCAGGCAACAACGTCGGCACCCTGAGCTGGCTGGCGAGCCCGGAGCCCCAGTGTCTGTGGGGCTGTGGAAGGGCTGCCAAGGGAAGGCGAGGGCCAGCCACACCTGGCAGTCCTGGCACCTTTGGTGTGGGAGCAGTCGCTGGACGTTCGCCCTTTCGGAGCTGGGCTCTGGAGGCGGCGCAGACAGCGAGCAGGCAACAAGGTCGGCACCCTGAGCTGGCTGGCGAGCCCGGAGCCCCACTGTCTGTGGGGCTGCGGAAGGGCTGCCAAGGGAAGGCGAGGGCCAGCCACACCTGGCAGTCCTGGCACCTTTGGTGTGGGAGCAGTCGCTGGACGTTCGCCCTTTCGGAGCTGGGCTCTGGAGGCAGCACTGAGAGCGAGCAGGCAACAAGGTCGGCACCCTGAGCTGGGTGGCGAGCCCGGAGCCCCAGTGTCTGTGGGGCTGTGGAAGGGCTGCCAAGGGAAGGCGAGGGCCAGCCACACCTGGCAGTCCTGGCACCTTTGGTGTGGGAGCAGTCGCTGGACGTTCGCCCTTTCGGAGCTGGGCTCTGGAGGCAGCACTGAGAGCGAGCAGGCAACAAGGTCGGCACCCTGAGCTGGCTGGCGAGCCCGGAGCCCCAGTGTCTGTGGGGCTGTGGAAGGGCTGCCAAGGGAAGGCGAGGGCCAGCCACACCTGGCAGTCCTGGCACCTTTGGTGTGGGAGCAGTCGCTGGACGTTCGCCCTTTCGGAGCTGGGCTCTGGAGGCAGCACTGAGAGCGAGCAGGCAACAAGGTCGGCACCCTGAGCTGGCTGGCGAGCCCGGAGCCCCAGTGTCTGTGGGGCTGTGGAAGGGCTGCCAAGGGAAGGCGAGGGCCAGCCACACCTGGCAGTCCTGGCACCTTTGGTGTGGGAGCAGTCGCTGGACGTTCGCCCTTTCGGAGCTGGGCTCTGGAGGCAGCACTGAGAGCGAGCAGGCAACAAGGTCGGCACCCTGAGCTGGCTGGCGAGCCCGGAGCCCCAGTGTCTGTGGGGCTGTGGAAGGGCTGCCAAGGCAAGCGAGGGCCAGCCACACCTGGCAGTCCTGGCACCTTTGGTGTGGGAGCAGTCGCTGGACGTTCGCCCTTTCGGAGCTGGGCTCTGGAGGCAGCACTGAGAGCGAGCAGGCAACAAGGTCGGCACCCTGAGCTGGCTGGCGAGCCCGGAGCCCCACTGTCTGTGGGGCTGTGGAAGGGCTGCCAAGGGAAGGCGAGGGCCAGCCACACCTGGCAGTCCTGGCACCTTTGGTGTGGGAGCAGTCGCTGGACGTTCGCCCTTTCGGAGCTGGGCTCTGGAGGCAGCACTGAGAGCGAGCAGGCAACAAGGTCGGCACCCTGAGCTGGCTGGCGAGCCCGGAGCCCCACTGTCTGTGGGCCTGTGGAAGGGCTGCCAAGGGAAGGCGAGGGCCAGCCACACCTGGCAGTCCTGGCACCTTTGGTGTGGGAGCAGTCGCTGGACGTTCGCCCTTTCGGAGCTGGGCTCTGGAGGCAGCACTGAGAGCGAGCAGGCAACAAGGTCGGCACCCTGAGCTGGCTGGCGAGCCCGGAGCCCCAGTGTCTGTGGGGCTGTGGAAGGGCTGCCAAGGGAAGGCGAGGGCCAGCCACACCTGGCAGTCCTGGCACCTTTGGTGTGGGAGCAGTCGCTGGACGTTCGCCCTTTCGGAGCTGGGCTCTGGAGGCAGCACTGAGAGCGAGCAGGCAACAACGTCGGCACCCTGAGCTGGCTGGCGAGCCCGGAGCCCCACTGTCTGTGGGGCTGTGGAAGGGCTGCCAAGGCAAGGCGAGGGCCAGCCACACCTGGCAGTCCTGGCACCTTTGGTGTGGGAGCAGTCGCTGGACGTTCGCCCTTTCGGAGCTGGGCTCTGGGAGGCGGCGCAGACAGCGAGCAGGCAACAAGGTCGGCACCCTGAGCTGGCTGGCGAGCCCGGAGCCCCAGTGTCTGTGGGGCTGTGGAAGGGCTGCCAAGGGAAGGCGAGGGCCAGCCACACCTGGCAGTCCTGGCACCTTTGGTGTGGGAGCAGTCGCTGGACGTTCGCCCTTTCGGAGCTGGGCTCTGGAGGCAGCACTGAGAGCGAGCAGGCAACAAGGTCGGCACCCTGAGCTGGCTGGCGAGCCCGGAGCCCCACTGTCTGTGGGGCTGTGGAAGGGCTGCCAAGGGAAGGCGAGGTCCAGCCACACCTGGCAGTCCTGGCACCTTTGGTGTGGGAGCAGTCGCTGGACGTTCGCCCTTTCGGAGCTGGGCTCTGGAGGCAGCACTGGAGAGCGAGGAGGCAACAAGGTCGGCACCCTGAGCTGGCTGGCGAGCCCGGAGCCCCACTGTCTGTGGGGCTGTGGAAGGGCTGCCAAGGGAAGGCGAGGTCCAGCCACACCTGGCAGTCCTGGCACCTTTGGTGTGGGAGCAGTCGCTGGACGTTCGCCCTTTCGGAGCTGGGCTCTGGAGGCAGCACTGAGAGCGAGCAGGCAACAACGTCGGCACCCCCTGAGCTGGCTGGCGAGCCCGGAGCCCCACTGTCTGTGGGGCTGTGGAAGGGCTGCCAAGGGAAGGCGAGGGCCAGCCACACCTGGCAGTCCTGGCACCTTTGGTGTGGGAGCAGTCGCTGGACGTTCGCCCTTTCGGAGCTGGGCTCTGGAGGCAGCACTGAGAGCGAGCAGGCAACAAGGTCGGCACCCTGAGCTGGCTGGCGAGCCCGGAGCCCCACTGTCTGTGGGGCTGTGGAAGGGCTGCCAAGGGAAGGCGAGGGCCAGCCACACCTGGCAGTCCTGGCACCTTTGGTGTGGGAGCAGTCGCTGGACGTTCGCCCTTTCGGAGCTGGGCTCTGGAGGCGGCGCAGACAGCGAGCAGGCAACAAGGTCGGCACCCTGAGCTGGTTGGCGAGCCCGGAGCCCCACTGTCTGTGGGCTGCGGAAGGGCTGCCAAGGGAAGGCGAGGGCCAGCCACACCTGGCAGTCCTGGCACCTTTGGTGTGGGAGCAGTCGCTGGACGTTCGCCCTTTCGGAGCTGGGCTCTGGAGGCAGCACTGAGAGCGAGCAGGCAACAAGGTCGGCACCCTGAGCTGGCTGGCGAGCCCGGAGCCCCACTGTCTGTGGGGCTGTGGAAGGGCTGCCAAGGGAAGGCGAGGGCCAGCCACACCTGGCAGTCCTGGCACCTTTGGTGTGGGAGCAGTCGCTGGACGTTCGCCCTTTCGGAGCTGGGCTCTGGAGGCAGCACTGAGAGCGAGCAGGCAACAAGGTCGGCACCCTGAGCTGGCTGGCGAGCCCGGAGCCCCACTGTCTGTGGGGCTGCGGAAGGGCTGCCAAGGGAAGGCGAGGGCCAGCCACACCTGGCAGTCCTGGCACCTTTGGTGTGGGAGCAGTCGCTGGACGTTCGCCCTTTCGGAGCTGGGCTCTGGAGGCAGCACTGAGAGCGAGCAGGCAACAAGGTCGGCACCCTGAGCTGGCTGGCGAGCCCGGAGCCCCAGTGTCTGTGGGGCTGTGGAAGGGCTGCCAAGGGAAGGCGAGGGCCAGCCACACCTGGCAGTCCTGGCACCTTTGGTGTGGGAGCAGTCGCTGGACGTTCGCCGTTTCGGAGCTGGGCTCTGGAGGCAGCACTGAGAGCGAGCAGGCAACAAGGTCGGCACCCTGAGCTGGCTGGCGAGCCCGGAGCCCCACTGTCTGTGGGGCTGTGGAAGGGCTGCCAAGGCAAGGCGAGGGCCAGCCACACCTGGCAGTCCTGGCACCTTTGGTGTGGGAGCAGTCGCTGGACGTTCGCCCTTTCGGAGCTGGGCTCTGGAGGCAGCACTGAGAGCGAGCAGGCAACAACGTCGGCACCCTGAGCTGGCTGGCGAGCCCGGAGCCCCAGTGTCTGTGGGGCTGTGGAAGGGCTGCCAAGGGAAGGCGAGGGCCAGCCACACCTGGCAGTCCTGGCACCTTTGGTGTGGGAGCAGTCGCTGGACGTTCGCCCTTTCGGAGCTGGGCTCTGGAGGCGGCGCAGACAGCGAGCAGGCAACAAGGTCGGCACCCAGAGCTGGCTGGCGAGCCCGGAGCCCCAGTGTCTGTGGGGCTGTGGAAGGGCTGCCAAGGCAAGGCAAGGGCCAGCCACACCTGGCAGTCCTGGCACCTTTGGTGTGGGAGCAGTCGCTGGACGTTCGCCCTTTCGGAGCTGGGCTCTGGAGGCAGCACTGAGAGCGAGCAGGCAACAACGTGGGCACCCTGAGCTGGCTGGCGAGCCCGGAGCCCCACTGTCTGTGGGGCTGTGGAAGGGCTGCCAAGGGAAGGCGAGGGCCAGCCACACCTGGAGTCCTGGCACCTTTGGTGTGGGAGCAGTCGCTGGACGTTCGCCGTTTCGGAGCTGGGCTCTGGAGGCAGCACTGAGAGCGAGCAGGCAACAAGGTCGGCACCCTGAGCTGGCTGGCGAGCCCGGAGCCCAGTGTCTGTGGGGCTGTGGAAGGGCTGCCAAGGGAAGGCGAGGGCCAGCCACACCTGGCAGTCCTGGCACCTTTGGTGTGGGAGCAGTCGCTGGACGTTCGCCCTTTCGGAGCTGGGCTCTGGAGGCAGCACTGAGAGCGAGCAGGCAACAAGGTCGGCACCCTGAGCTGGCTGTCGAGCCCGGAGCCCCAGTGTCTGTGGGGCTGTGGAAGGGCTGCCAAGGCAAGGCGAGGGCCAGCCACACCTGGCAGTCCTGGCACCTTTGGTGTGGGAGCAGTCGCTGGACGTTCGCCATTTCGGAGCTGGGCTCTGGAGGCGGCGCAGACAGCGAGCAGGCAACAAGGTCGGCACCCTGAGCTGGCTGGCGAGCCCGGAGCCCCACTGTCTGTGGGGCTGCGGAAGGGCTGCCAAGGGAAGGCGAGGGCCAGCCACACCTGGCAGTCCTGGCACCTTTGGTGTGGGAGCAGTCGCTGGACGTTCGCCCTTTCGGAGCTGGGCTCTGGAGGCAGCACTGAGAGCGAGCAGGCAACAAGGTCGGCACCCTGAGCTGGCTGGCGAGCCCGGAGCCCCACTGTCTGTGGGGCTGTGGAAGGGCTGCCAAGGGAAGGCGAGGGCCAGCCACACCTGGCAGTCCTGGCACCTTTGGTGTGGGAGCAGTCGCTGGACGTTCGCCCTTTCGGAGCTGGGCTCTGGAGGCAGCACTGAGAGCGAGCAGGCAACAAGGTCGGCACCCTGAGCTGGCTGGCGAGCCCGGAGCCCCAGTGTCTGTGGGGCTGTGGAAGGGCTGCCAAGGGAAGGCGAGGGCCAGCCACACCTGGCAGTCCTGGCACCTTTGGTGTGGGAGCAGTCGCTGGACGTTCGCCCTTTCGGAGCTGGGCTCTGGAGGCAGCACTGAGAGCGAGCAGGCAACAACGTGGGCACCCTGAGCTGGCTGGTGAGCCCGGAGCCCCAGTGTCTGTGGGGCTGTGGAAGGGCTGCCAAGGGAAGGCGAGGGCCAGCCACACCTGGCAGTCCTGGCACCTTTGGTGTGGGAGCAGTCGCTGGACGTTCGCCCTTTCGGAGCTGGGCTCTGGAGGCAGCACTGAGAGCGAGCAGGCAACAAGGTCGGCACCCTGAGCTGGGTGGCGAGCCCGGAGCCCCACTGTCTGTGGGGCTGTGGAAGGGCTGCCAAGGGAAGGCGAGGGCCAGCCACACCTGGCAGTCCTGGCACCTTTGGTGTGGGAGCAGTCGCTGGACGTTCGCCCTTTCGGAGCTGGGCTCTGGAGGCAGCACTGAGAGCGAGCAGGCAACAAGGTCGGCACCCTGAGCTGGCTGGCGAGCCCGGAGCCCCACTGTCTGTGGGGCTGTGGAAGGGCTGCCAAGGGAAGGCGAGGTCCAGCCACACCTGGCAGTCCTGGCACCTTTGGTGTGGGAGCAGTCGCTGGACGTTCGCCCTTTCGGAGCTGGGCTCTGGAGGCAGCACTGAGAGCGAGCAGGCAACAACGTCGGCACCCTGAGCTGGCTGGCGAGCCCGGAGCCCCACTGTCTGTGGGGCTGTGGAAGGGCTGCCAAGGCAAGGCAAGGGCCAGCCACACCTGGCAGTCCTGGCACCTTTGGTGTGGGAGCAGTCGCTGGACGTTCGCCCTTTCGGAGCTGGGCTCTAGAGGTAGCACTGAGAGCGAGCAGGCAACAACGTGGGCACCCTGAGCTGGCTGGCGAGCCCGGAGCCCCAGTGTCTGTGGGGCTGTGGAAGGGCTGCCAAGGGAAGGCGAGGGCCAGCCACACCTGGCAGTCCTGGCACCTTTGGTGTGGGAGCAGTCGCTGGACGTTCGCCGTTTCGGAGCTGGGCTCTGGAGGCAGCACTGAGAGCGAGCAGGCAACAAGGTCGGCACCCTGAGCTGGCTGGCGAGCCCGGAGCCCCAGTGTCTGTGGGGCTGTGGAAGGGCTGCCAAGGGAAGGCGAGGGCCAGCCACACCTGGCAGTCCTGGCACCTTTGGTGTGGGAGCAGTCGCTGGACGTTCGCCCTTTCGGAGCTGGGCTCTGGAGGCAGCACTGAGAGCGAGCAGGCAACAAGGTCGGCACCCTGAGCTGGCTGGCGAGCCCGGAGCCCCAGTGTCTGTGGGGCTGTGGAAGGGCTGCCAAGGGAAGGCGAGGGCCAGCCACACCTGGCAGTCCTGGCACCTTTGGTGTGGGAGCAGTCGCTGGACGTTCGCCCTTTCGGAGCTGGGCTCTGGAGGCAGCACTGAGAGCGAGCAGGCAACAAGGTCGGCACCCTGAGCTGGCTGGCGAGCCCGGAGCCCCACTGTCTGTGGGGCTGTGGAAGGGCTGCCAAGGCAAGGCGAGGGCCAGCCACACCTGGCAGTCCTGGCACCTTTGGTGTGGGAGCAGTCGCTGGACGTTCGCCCTTTCGGAGCTGGGCTCTGGAGGCAGCACTGAGAGCGAGCAGGCAACAAGGTCGGCACCCTGAGCTGGCTGGCGAGCCCGGAGCCCCACTGTCTGTGGGGCTGCGGAAGGGCTGCCAAGGGAAGGCGAGGGCCAGCCACACCTGGCAGTCCTGGCACCTTTGGTGTGGGAGCAGTCGCTGGACGTTCGCCCTTTCGGAGCTGGGCTCTGGAGGCAGCACTGAGAGCGAGCAGGCAACAAGGTCGGCACCCTGAGCTGGGTGGCGAGCCCGGAGCCTCACTGTCTGTGGGGCTGTGGAAGGGCTGCCAAGGGAAGGCGAGGGCCAGCCACACCTGGCAGTCCTGGCACCTTTGGTGTGGGAGCAGTCGCTGGACGTTCGCCCTTTCGGAGCTGGGCTCTGGAGGCAGCACTGAGAGCGAGCAGGCAACAAGGTCGGCACCCTGAGCTGGCTGGCGAGCCCGGAGCCCCACTGTCTGTGGGGCTGCGGAAGGGCTGCCAAGGGAAGGCGAGGGCCAGCCACACCTGGCAGTCCTGGCACCTTTGGTGTGGGAGCAGTCGCTGGACGTTCGCCCTTTCGGAGCTGGGCTCTGGAGGCAGCACTGAGAGCGAGCAGGCAACAAGGTCGGCACCCTGAGCTGGCTGGCGAGCCCGGAGCCCCAGTGTCTGTGGGGCTGTGGAAGGGCTGCCAAGGGAAGGCGAGGGCCAGCCACACCTGGCAGTCCTGGCACCTTTGGTGTGGGAGCAGTCGCTGGACGTTCGCCCTTTCGGAGCTGGGCTCTGGAGGCAGCACTGAGAGCGAGCAGGCAACAAGGTCGGCACCCTGAGCTGGCTGGCGAGCCCGGAGCCCCAGTGTCTGTGGGGCTGTGGAAGGGCTGCCAAGGGAAGGCGAGGGCCAGCCACACCTGGCAGTCCTGGCACCTTTGGTGTGGGAGCAGTCGCTGGACGTTCGCCCTTTCGGAGCTGGGCTCTGGAGGCAGCACTGAGAGCGAGCAGGCAACAACGTGGGCACCCTGAGCTGGCTGGTGAGCCCGGAGCCCCAGTGTCTGTGGGGCTGTGGAAGGGCTGCCAAGGGAAGGCGAGGGCCAGCCACACCTGGCAGTCCTGGCACCTTTGGTGTGGGAGCAGTCGCTGGACGTTCGCCCTTTCGGAGCTGGGCTCTGGAGGCAGCACTGAGAGCGAGCAGGCAACAACGTCGGCACCCTGAGCTGGCTGGCGAGCCCGGAGCCCCACTGTCTGTGGGGCTGTGGAAGGGCTGCCAAGGGAAGGCGAGGTCCAGCCACACCTGGCAGTCCTGGCACCTTTGGTGTGGGAGCAGTCGCTGGACGTTCGCCCTTTCGGAGCTGGGCTCTGGAGGCGGCGCAGACAGCGAGCAGGCAACAACGTCGGCACCCTGAGCTGGCTGTCGAGCCCGGAGCCCCAGTGTCTGTGGGGCTGTGGAAGGGCTGCCAAGGGAAGGCGAGGGCCAGCCACACCTGGCAGTCCTGGCACCTTTGGTGTGGGAGCAGTCGCTGGACGTTCGCCCTTTCGGAGCTGGGCTCTGGAGGCAGCACTGAGAGCGAGGAGGCAACAACGTGGGCACCCTGAGCTGGCTGGCGAGCCCGGAGCCCCAGTGTCTGTGGGGCTGTGGAAGGGCTGCCAAGGGAAGGCGAGGGCCAGCCACACCTGGCAGTCCTGGCACCTTTGGTGTGGGAGCAGTCGCTGGACGTTCGCCCTTTCGGAGCTGGGCTCTGGAGGCAGCACTGAGAGCGAGCAGGCAACAAGGTCGGCACCCTGAGCTGGCTGGCGAGCCCGGAGCCCCACTGTCTGTGGGGCTGTGGAAGGGCTGCCAAGGGAAGGCGAGGGCCAGCCACACCTGGCAGTCCTGGCACCTTTGGTGTGGGAGCAGTCGCTGGACGTTCGCCCTTTCGGAGCTGGGCTCTGGAGGCAGCACTGAGAGCGAGCAGGCAACAAGGTCGGCACCCTGAGCTGGCTGGCGAGCCCGGAGCCCCACTGTCTGTGGGGCTGTGGAAGGGCTGCCAAGGGAAGGCGAGGGCCAGCCACACCTGGCAGTCCTGGCACCTTTGGTGTGGGAGCAGTCGCTGGACGTTCGCCCTTTCGGAGCTGGGCTCTGGAGGCAGCACTGAGAGCGAGCAGGCAACAACGTGGGCACCCTGAGCTGGCTGGTGAGCCCGGAGCCCCAGTGTCTGTGGGGCTGTGGAAGGGCTGCCAAGGGAAGGCGAGGGCCAGCCACACCTGGCAGTCCTGGCACCTTTGGTGTGGGAGCAGTCGCTGGACGTTCGCCCTTTCGGAGCTGGGCTCTGGAGGCAGCACTGAGAGCGAGCAGGCAACAAGGTCGGCACCCTGAGCTGGCTGGCGAGCCCGGAGCCCCACTGTCTGTGGGGCTGCGGAAGGGCTGCCAAGGAAGGCGAGGGCCAGCCACACCTGGCAGTCCTGGCACCTTTGGTGTGGGAGCAGTCGCTGGACGTTCGCCCTTTCGGAGCTGGGCTCTGGAGGCAGCACTGAGAGCGAGCAGGCAACAAGGTCGGCACCCTGAGCTGGCTGGCGAGCCCGGAGCCCCACTGTCTGTGGGGCTGTGGAAGGGCTGCCAAGGCAAGGCAAGGGCCAGCCACACCTGGCAGTCCTGGCACCTTTGGTGTGGGAGCAGTCGCTGGACGTTCGCCCTTTCGGAGCTGGGCTCTAGAGGTAGCACTGAGAGCGAGCAGGCAACAACGTGGGCACCCTGAGCTGGCTGGCGAGCCCGGAGCCCCACTGTCTGTGGGGCTGTGGAAGGGCTGCCAAGGGAAGGCGAGGGCCAGCCACACCTGGCAGTCCTGGCACCTTTGGTGTGGGAGCAGTCGCTGGACGTTCGCCCTTTCGGAGCTGGGCTCTGGAGGCAGCACTGAGAGCGAGCAGGCAACAAGGTCGGCACCCTGAGCTGGCTGGCGAGCCCGGAGCCCCAGTGTCTGTGGGGCTGTGGAAGGGCTGCCAAGGGAAGGCGAGGGCCAGCCACACCTGGCAGTCCTGGCACCTTTGGTGTGGGAGCAGTCGCTGGACGTTCGCCGTTTCGGAGCAGGGCTCTGGAGGCAGCACTGAGAGCGAGCAGGCAACAAGGTCGGCACCCTGAGCTGGCTGGCGAGCCCGGAGCCCCAGTGTCTGTGGGGCTGTGGAAGGGCTGCCAAGGGAAGGCGAGGGCCAGCCACACCTGGCAGTCCTGGCACCTTTGGTGTGGGAGCAGTCGCTGGACGTTCGCCCTTTCGGAGCTGGGCTCTGGAGGCAGCACTGAGAGCGAGCAGGCAACAAGGTCGGCACCCTGAGCTGGCTGGCGAGCCCGGAGCCCCACTGTCTGTGGGGCTGTGGAAGGGCTGCCAAGGGAAGGCGAGGGCCAGCCACACCTGGCAGTCCTGGCACCTTTGGTGTGGGAGCAGTCGCTGGACGTTCGCCCTTTCGGAGCTGGGCTCTGGAGGCAGCACTGAGAGCGAGCAGGCAACAAGGTCGGCACCCTGAGCTGGGTGGCGAGCCCGGAGCCTCACTGTCTGTGGGGCTGTGGAAGGGCTGCCAAGGGAAGGCGAGGGCCAGCCACACCTGGCAGTCCTGGCACCTTTGGTGTGGGAGCAGTCGCTGGACGTTCGCCCTTTCGGAGCTGGGCTCTGGAGGCAGCACTGAGAGCGAGCAGGCAACAAGGTCGGCACCCTGAGCTGGCTGGCGAGCCCGGAGCCCCACTGTCTGTGGGGCTGCGGAAGGGCTGCCAAGGGAAGGCGAGGTCCAGCCACACCTGGCAGTCCTGGCACCTTTGGTGTGGGAGCAGTCGCTGGACGTTCGCCCTTTCGGAGCTGGGCTCTGGAGGCAGCACTGAGAGCGAGCAGGCAACAAGGTCGGCACCCTGAGCTGGCTGGCGAGCCCGGAGCCCCAGTGTCTGTGGGGCTGTGGAAGGGCTGCCAAGGGAAGGCGAGGGCCAGCCACACCTGGCAGTCCTGGCACCTTTGGTGTGGGAGCAGTCGCTGGACGTTCGCCCTTTCGGAGCTGGGCTCTGGAGGCAGCACTGAGAGCGAGCAGGCAACAAGGTCGGCACCCTGAGCTGGCTGGCGAGCCCGGAGCCCCACTGTCTGTGGGGCTGTGGAAGGGCTGCCAAGGGAAGGCGAGGGCCAGCCACACCTGGCAGTCCTGGCACCTTTGGTGTGGGAGCAGTCGCTGGACGTTCGCCCTTTCGGAGCTGGGCTCTGGAGGCAGCACTGAGAGCGAGCAGGCAACAACGTGGGCACCCTGAGCTGGCTGGTGAGCCCGGAGCCCCAGTGTCTGTGGGGCTGTGGAAGGGCTGCCAAGGGAAGGCGAGGGCCAGCCACACCTGGCAGTCCTGGCACCTTTGGTGTGGGAGCAGTCGCTGGACGTTCGCCCTTTCGGAGCTGGGCTCTGGAGGCAGCACTGAGAGCGAGCAGGCAACAAGGTCGGCACCCTGAGCTGGCTGGCGAGCCCGGAGCCCCACTGTCTGTGGGGCTGTGGAAGGGCTGCCAAGGGAAGGCGAGGTCCAGCCACACCTGGCAGTCCTGGCACCTTTGGTGTGGGAGCAGTCGCTGGACGTTCGCCCTTTCGGAGCTGGGCTCTGGAGGCGGCGCAGACAGCGAGCAGGCAACAACGTCGGCACCCTGAGCTGGCTGGCGAGCCCGGAGCCCCAGTGTCTGTGGGGCTGTGGAAGGGCTGCCAAGGCAAGGCGAGGGCCAGCCACACCTGGCAGTCCTGGCACCTTTGGTGTGGGAGCAGTCGCTGGACGTTCGCCCTTTCGGAGCTGGGCTCTGGAGGCGGCGCAGACAGCGAGCAGGCAACAAGGTCGGCACCCTGAGCTGGCTGTCGAGCCCGGAGCCCCAGTGTCTGTGGGGCTGTGGAAGGGCTGCCAAGGGAAGGCGAGGGCCAGCCACACCTGGCAGTCCTGGCACCTTTGGTGTGGGAGCAGTCGCTGGACGTTCGCCTTTCGGAGCTGGGCTCTGGAGGCAGCACTGAGAGCGAGGAGGCAACAACGTGGGCACCCTGAGCTGGCTGGCGAGCCCGGAGCCCCAGTGTCTGTGGGGCTGTGGAAGGGCTGCCAAGGGAAGGCGAGGGCCAGCCACACCTGGCAGTCCTGGCACCTTTGGTGTGGGAGCAGTCGCTGGACGTTCGCCCTTTCGGAGCTGGGCTCTGGAGGCAGCACTGAGAGCGAGCAGGCAACAAGGTCGGCACCCTGAGCTGGCTGGCGAGCCCGGAGCCCCAGTGTCTGTGGGGCTGTGGAAGGGCTGCCAAGGGAAGGCGAGGGCCAGCCACACCTGGCAGTCCTGGCACCTTTGGTGTGGGAGCAGTCGCTGGACGTTCGCCCTTTCGGAGCTGGGCTCTGGAGGCAGCACTGAGAGCGAGCAGGCAACAACGTGGGCACCCTGAGCTGGCTGGTGAGCCCGGAGCCCCACTGTCTGTGGGGCTGTGGAAGGGCTGCCAAGGGAAGGCGAGGGCCAGCCACACCTGGCAGTCCTGGCACCTTTGGTGTGGGAGCAGTCGCTGGACGTTCGCCCTTTCGGAGCTGGGCTCTGGAGGCAGCACTGAGAGCGAGCAGGCAACAAGGTCGGCACCCTGAGCTGGCTGGCGAGCCCGGAGCCCCACTGTCTGTGGGGCTGCGGAAGGGCTGCCAAGGGGAAGGCGAGGGCCAGCCACACCTGGCAGTCCTGGCACCTTTGGTGTGGGAGCAGTCGCTGGACGTTCGCCCTTTCGGAGCTGGGCTCTGGAGGCAGCACTGAGAGCGAGCAGGCAACAAGGTCGGCACCCTGAGCTGGGTGGCGAGCCCGGAGCCCCAGTGTCTGTGGGGCTGTGGAAGGGCTGCCAAGGGAAGGCGAGGGCCAGCCACACCTGGCAGTCCTGGCACCTTTGGTGTGGGAGCAGTCGCTGGACGTTCGCCCTTTCGGAGCTGGGCTCTGGAGGCAGCACTGAGAGCGAGGAGGCAACAACGTCGGCACCCTGAGCTGGCTGGCGAGCCCGGAGCCCCACTGTCTGTGGGGCTGTGGAAGGGCTGCCAAGGGAAGGCGAGGGCCAGCCACACCTGGCAGTCCTGGCACCTTTGGTGTGGGAGCAGTCGCTGGACGTTCGCCGTTTCGGAGCTGGGCTCTGGAGGCAGCACTGAGAGCGAGCAGGCAACAACGTCGGCACCCTGAGCTGGCTGGCGAGCCCGGAGCCCCACTGTCTGTGGGGCTGTGGAAGGGCTGCCAAGGGAAGGCGAGGGCCAGCCACACCTGGCAGTCCTGGCACCTTTGGTGTGGGAGCAGTCGCTGGACGTTCGCCCTTTCGGAGCTGGGCTCTGGAGGCAGCACTGAGAGCGAGGAGGCAACAAGGTCGGCACCCTGAGCTGGCTGGCGAGCCCGGAGCCCCAGTGTCTGTGGGGCTGTGGAAGGGCTGCCAAGGGAAGGCGAGGCCAGCCACACCTGGCAGTCCTGGCACCTTTGGTGTGGGAGCAGTCGCTGGACGTTCGCCGTTTCGGAGCTGGGCTCTGGAGGCAGCACTGAGAGCGAGCAGGCAACAAGGTCGGCACCCTGAGCTGGCTGGCGAGCCCGGAGCCCCAGTGTCTGTGGGGCTGTGGAAGGGCTGCCAAGGGAAGGCGAGGGCCAGCCACACCTGGCAGTCCTGGCACCTTTGGTGTGGGAGCAGTCGCTGGACGTTCGCCCTTTCGGAGCTGGGCTCTGGAGGCAGCACTGAGAGCGAGCAGGCAACAACGTCGGCACCCTGAGCTGGCTGGCGAGCCCGGAGCCCCACTGTCTGTGGGGCTGTGGAAGGGCTGCCAAGGGAAGGCGAGGGCCAGCCACACCTGGCAGTCCTGGCACCTTTGGTGTGGGAGCAGTCGCTGGACGTTCGCCCTTTCGGAGCTGGGCTCTGGAGGCAGCACTGAGAGCGAGCAGGCAACAAGGTCGGCACCCTGAGCTGGCTGGCGAGCCCGGAGCCCCACTGTCTGTGGGGCTGCGGAAGGGCTGCCAAGGGAAGGCGAGGTCCAGCCACACCTGGCAGTCCTGGCACCTTTGGTGTGGAGCAGTCGCTGGACGTTCGCCCTTTCGGAGCTGGGCTCTGGAGGCAGCACTGAGAGCGAGCAGGCAACAAGGTCGGCACCCTGAGCTGGCTGGCGAGCCCGGAGCCCCAGTGTCTGTGGGGCTGTGGAAGGGCTGCCAAGGGGAAGGCGAGGGCCAGCCACACCTGGCAGTCCTGGCACCTTTGGTGTGGGAGCAGTCGCTGGACGTTCGCCCTTTCGGAGCTGGGCTCTGGAGGCAGCACTGAGAGCGAGCAGGCAACAACGTCGGCACCCTGAGCTGGCTGGCGAGCCCGGAGCCCCACTGTCTGTGGGGCTGTGGAAGGGCTGCCAAGGCAAGGCGAGGGCCAGCCACACCTGGCAGTCCTGGCACCTTTGGTGTGGGAGCAGTCGCTGGACGTTCGCCCTTTCGGAGCTGGGCTCTGGAGGCAGCACTGAGAGCGAGCAGGCAACAACGTGGGCACCCTGAGCTGGCTGGTGAGCCCGGAGCCCCAGTGTCTGTGGGGCTGTGGAAGGGCTGCCAAGGGAAGGCGAGGGCCAGCCACACCTGGCAGTCCTGGCACCTTTGGTGTGGGAGCAGTCGCTGGACGTTCGCCCTTTCGGAGCTGGGCTCTGGAGGCAGCACTGAGAGCGAGCAGGCAACAAGGTCGGCACCCTGAGCTGGGTGGCGAGCCCGGAGCCCCACTGTCTATGGGGCTGTGGAAGGGCTGCCAAGGGAAGGCGAGGGCCAGCCACACCTGGCAGTCCTGGCACCTTTGGTGTGGGAGCAGTCGCTGGACGTTCGCCCTTTCGGAGCTGGGCTCTGGAGGCAGCACTGAGAGCGAGGAGGCAACAACGTCGGCACCCTGAGCTGGCTGGCGAGCCCGGAGCCCCACTGTCTGTGGGGCTGTGGAAGGGCTGCCAAGGCAAGGCAAGGGCCAGCCACACCTGGCAGTCCTGGCACCTTTGGTGTGGGAGCAGTCGCTGGACGTTCGCCCTTTCGGAGCTGGGCTCTGGAGGCAGCACTGAGAGCGAGCAGGCAAAAACGTGGGCACCCTGAGCTGGCTGGCGAGCCCGGAGCCCCACTGTCTGTGGGGCTGTGGAAGGGCTGCCAAGGAAGGCGAGGGCCAGCCACACCTGGCAGTCCTGGCACCTTTGGTGTGGGAGCAGTCGCTGGACGTTCGCCCTTTCGGAGCTGGGCTCTGGAGGCAGCACTGAGAGCGAGCAGGCAACAAGGTCGGCACCCTGAGCTGGCTGGCGAGCCCGGAGCCCCAGTGTCTGTGGGGCTGTGGAAGGGCTGCCAAGGGAAGGCGAGGGCCAGCCACACCTGGCAGTCCTGGCACCTTTGGTGTGGCAGCAGTCGCTGGACGTTCGCCGTTTCGGAGCTGGGCTCTGGAGGCAGCACTGAGAGCGAGCAGGCAACAAGGTCGGCACCCTGAGCTGGCTGGCGAGCCCGGAGCCCCACTGTCTGTGGGGCTGTGGAAGGGCTGCCAAGGCAAGGCGAGGGCCAGCCACACCTGGCAGTCCTGGCACCTTTGGTGTGGGAGCAGTCGCTGGACGTTCGCCCTTTCGGAGCTGGGCTCTGGAGGCAGCACTGAGAGCGAGCAGGCAACAACGTCGGCACCCTGAGCTGGGTGGCGAGCCCGGAGCCCCAGTGTCTGTGGGGCTGTGGAAGGGCTGCCAAGGGAAGGCGAGGGCCAGCCACACCTGGCAGTCCTGGCACCTTTGGTGTGGGAGCAGTCGCTGGACGTTCGCCGTTTCGGAGCTGGGCTCTGGAGGCAGCACTGAGAGCGAGCAGGCAACAAGGTCGGCACCCTGAGCTGGCTGGCGAGCCCGGAGCCCCAGTGTCTGTGGGGCTGTGGAAGGGCTGCCAAGGGAAGGCGAGGGCCAGCCACACCTGGCAGTCCTGGCACCTTTGGTGTGGGAGCAGTCGCTGGACGTTCGCCCTTTCGGAGCTGGGCTCTGGAGGCAGCACTGAGAGCGAGCAGGCAACAAGGTCGGCACCCTGAGCTGGCTGGCGAGCCCGGAGCCCCAGTGTCTGTGGGGCTGTGGAAGGGCTGCCAAGGGAAGGCGAGGGCCAGCCACACCTGGCAGTCCTGGCACCTTTGGTGTGGGAGCAGTCGCTGGACGTTCGCCCTTTCGGAGCTGGGCTCTGGAGGCAGCACTGAGAGCGAGCAGGCAACAAGGTCGGCACCCTGAGCTGGCTGGCGAGCCCGGAGCCCCACTGTCTGTGGGGCTGCGGAAGGGCTGCCAAGGGAAGGCGAGGTCCAGCCACACCTGGCAGTCCTGGCACCTTTGGTGTGGGAGCAGTCGCTGGACGTTCGCCCTTTCGGAGCTGGGCTCTGGAGGCAGCACTGAGAGCGAGCAGGCAACAAGGTCGGCACCCTGAGCTGGCTGGCGAGCCCGGAGCCCCAGTGTCTGTGGGGCTGTGGAAGGGCTGCCAAGGGAAGGCGAGGGCCAGCCACACCTGGCAGTCCTGGCACCTTTGGTGTGGGAGCAGTCGCTGGACGTTCGCCGTTTCGGAGCTGGGCTCTGGAGGCAGCACTGAGAGCGAGCAGGCAACAAGGTCGGCACCCTGAGCTGGCTGGCGAGCCCGGAGCCCCAGTGTCTGTGGGGCTGTGGAAGGGCTGCCAAGGCAAGGCGAGGGCCAGCCACACCTGGCAGTCCTGGCACCTTTGGTGTGGGAGCAGTCGCTGGACGTTCGCCCTTTCGGAGCTGGGCTCTGGAGGCAGCACTGAGAGCGAGCAGGCAACAACGTCGGCACCCTGAGCTGGGTGGCGAGCCCGGAGCCCCACTGTCTGTGGGGCTGTGGAAGGGCTGCCAAGGGAAGGCGAGGGCCAGCCACACCTGGCAGTCCTGGCACCTTTGGTGTGGGAGCAGTCGCTGGACGTTCGCCCTTTCGGAGCTGGGCTCTGGAGGCAGCACTGAGAGCGAGGAGGCAACAACGTCGGCACCCTGAGCTGGCTGGCGAGCCCGGAGCCCCACTGTCTGTGGGGCTGTGGAAGGGCTGCCAAGGGAAGGCGAGGGCCAGCCACACCTGGCAGTCCTGGCACCTTTGGTGTGGGAGCAGTCGCTGGACGTTCGCCCTTTCGGAGCTGGGCTCTGGAGGCGGCGCAGACAGCGAGCAGGCAACAACGTCGGCACCCTGAGCTGGCTGGCGAGCCCGGAGCCCCACTGTCTGTGGGGCTGTGGAAGGGGCTGCCAAGGGAAGGCGAGGGCCAGCCACACCTGGCAGTCCTGGCACCTTTGGTGTGGGAGCAGTCGCTGGACGTTCGCCCTTTCGGAGCTGGGCTCTGGAGGCAGCACTGAGAGCGAGCAGGCAACAAGGTCGGCACCCTGAGCTGGCTGGCGAGCCCGGAGCCCCACTGTCTGTGGGGCTGTGGAAGGGCTGCCAAGGGAAGGCGAGGGCCAGCCACACCTGGCAGTCCTGGCACCTTTGGTGTGGGAGCAGTCGCTGGACGTTCGCCCTTTCGGAGCTGGGCTCTGGAGGCAGCACTGAGAGCGAGGAGGCAACAACGTGGGCACCCTGAGCTGGCTGTCGAGCCCGGAGCCCCAGTGTCTGTGGGGCTGTGGAAGGGCTGCCAAGGGAAGGCGAGGGCCAGCCACACCTGGCAGTCCTGGCACCTTTGGTGTGGCAGCAGTCGCTGGACGTTCGCCCTTTCGGAGCTGGGCTCTGGAGGCAGCACTGAGAGCGAGCAGGCAACAAGGTCGGCACCCTGAGCTGGCTGGCGAGCCCGGAGCCCCAGTGTCTGTGGGGCTGTGGAAGGGCTGCCAAGGGAAGGCGAGGGCCAGCCACACCTGGCAGTCCTGGCACCTTTGGTGTGGGAGCAGTCGCTGGACGTTCGCCCTTTCGGAGCTGGGCTCTGGAGGCAGCACTGAGAGCGAGCAGGCAACAAGGTCGGCACCCTGAGCTGGCTGGCGAGCCCGGAGCCCCACTGTCTGTGGGGCTGTGGAAGGGCTGCCAAGGGAAGGCGAGGGCCAGCCACACCTGGCAGTCCTGGCACCTTTGGTGTGGGAGCAGTCGCTGGACGTTCGCCCTTTCGGAGCTGGGCTCTGGAGGCAGCACTGAGAGCGAGCAGGCAACAAGGTCGGCACCCTGAGCTGGCTGGCGAGCCCGGAGCCCCAGTGTCTGTGGGGCTGTGGAAGGGCTGCCAAGGGAAGGCGAGGGCCAGCCACACCTGGCAGTCCTGGCACCTTTGGTGTGGGAGCAGTCGCTGGACGTTCGCCCTTTCGGAGCTGGGCTCTGGAGGCAGCACTGAGAGCGAGCAGGCAACAACGTGGGCACCCTGAGCTGGCTGGTGAGCCCGGAGCCCCAGTGTCTGTGGGGCTGTGGAAGGGCTGCCAAGGGAAGGCGAGGGCCAGCCACACCTGGCAGTCCTGGCACCTTTGGTGTGGGAGCAGTCGCTGGACGTTCGCCCTTTCGGAGCTGGGCTCTGGAGGCAGCACTGAGAGCGAGCAGGCAACAACGTCGGCACCCTGAGCTGGCTGGCGAGCCCGGAGCCCCACTGTCTGTGGGGCTGTGGAAGGGCTGCCAAGGGAAGGCGAGGTCCAGCCACACCTGGCAGTCCTGGCACCTTTGGTGTGGGAGCAGTCGCTGGACGTTCGCCCTTTCGGAGCTGGGCTCTGGAGGCGGCGCAGACAGCGAGCAGGCAACAACGTCGGCACCCTGAGCTGGCTGTCGAGCCCGGAGCCCCAGTGTCTGTGGGGCTGTGGAAGGGCTGCCAAGGGAAGGCGAGGGCCAGCCACACCTGGCAGTCCTGGCACCTTTGGTGTGGGAGCAGTCGCTGGACGTTCGCCCTTTCGGAGCTGGGCTCTGGAGGCAGCACTGAGAGCGAGGAGGCAACAACGTGGGCACCCTGAGCTGGCTGGCGAGCCCGGAGCCCAGTGTCTGTGGGGCTGTGGAAGGGCTGCCAAGGGAAGGCGAGGGCCAGCCACACCTGGCAGTCCTGGCACCTTTGGTGTGGGAGCAGTCGCTGGACGTTCGCCCTTTCGGAGCTGGGCTCTGGAGGCAGCACTGAGAGCGAGCAGGCAACAAGGTCGGCACCCTGAGCTGGCTGGCGAGCCCGGAGCCCCACTGTCTGTGGGGCTGTGGAAGGGCTGCCAAGGGAAGGCGAGGGCCAGCCACACCTGGCAGTCCTGGCACCTTTGGTGTGGGAGCAGTCGCTGGACGTTCGCCCTTTCGGAGCTGGGCTCTGGAGGCAGCACTGAGAGCGAGCAGGCAACAAGGTCGGCACCCTGAGCTGGCTGGCGAGCCCGGAGCCCCACTGTCTGTGGGGCTGTGGAAGGGCTGCCAAGGGAAGGCGAGGGCCAGCCACACCTGGCAGTCCTGGCACCTTTGGTGTGGGAGCAGTCGCTGGACGTTCGCCCTTTCGGAGCTGGGCTCTGGAGGCAGCACTGAGAGCGAGCAGGCAACAACGTGGGCACCCTGAGCTGGCTGGTGAGCCCGGAGCCCCAGTGTCTGTGGGGCTGTGGAAGGGCTGCCAAGGGAAGGCGAGGGCCAGCCACACCTGGCAGTCCTGGCACCTTTGGTGTGGGAGCAGTCGCTGGACGTTCGCCCTTTCGGAGCTGGGCTCTGGAGGCAGCACTGAGAGCGAGCAGGCAACAAGGTCGGCACCCTGAGCTGGCTGGCGAGCCCGGAGCCCCACTGTCTGTGGGGCTGCGGAAGGGCTGCCAAGGGAAGGCGAGGGCCAGCCACACCTGGCAGTCCTGGCACCTTTGGTGTGGGAGCAGTCGCTGGACGTTCGCCCTTTCGGAGCTGGGCTCTGGAGGCAGCACTGAGAGCGAGCAGGCAACAAGGTCGGCACCCTGAGCTGGCTGGCGAGCCCGGAGCCCCACTGTCTGTGGGGCTGTGGAAGGGCTGCCAAGGCAAGGCAAGGGCCAGCCACACCTGGCAGTCCTGGCACCTTTGGTGTGGGAGCAGTCGCTGGACGTTCGCCCTTTCGGAGCTGGGCTCTAGAGGTAGCACTGAGAGCGAGCAGGCAACAACGTGGGCACCCTGAGCTGGCTGGCGAGCCCGGAGCCCCACTGTCTGTGGGGCTGTGGAAGGGCTGCCAAGGGAAGGCGAGGGCCAGCCACACCTGGCAGTCCTGGCACCTTTGGTGTGGGAGCAGTCGCTGGACGTTCGCCCTTTCGGAGCTGGGCTCTGGAGGCAGCACTGAGAGCGAGCAGGCAACAAGGTCGGCACCCTGAGCTGGCTGGCGAGCCCGGAGCCCCAGTGTCTGTGGGGCTGTGGAAGGGCTGCCAAGGGAAGGCGAGGGCCAGCCACACCTGGCAGTCCTGGCACCTTTGGTGTGGGAGCAGTCGCTGGACGTTCGCCGTTTCGGAGCTGGGCTCTGGAGGCAGCACTGAGAGCGAGCAGGCAACAAGGTCGGCACCCTGAGCTGGCTGGCGAGCCCGGAGCCCCAGTGTCTGTGGGGCTGTGGAAGGGCTGCCAAGGAAGGCGAGGGCCAGCCACACCTGGCAGTCCTGGCACCTTTGGTGTGGGAGCAGTCGCTGGACGTTCGCCCTTTCGGAGCTGGCTCTGGAGGCAGCACTGAGAGCGAGCAGGCAACAAGGTCGGCACCCTGAGCTGGCTGGCGAGCCCGGAGCCCCACTGTCTGTGGGGCTGTGGAAGGGCTGCCAAGGGAAGGCGAGGGCCAGCCACACCTGGCAGTCCTGGCACCTTTGGTGTGGGAGCAGTCGCTGGACGTTCGCCCTTTCGGAGCTGGGCTCTGGAGGCAGCACTGAGAGCGAGCAGGCAACAAGGTCGGCACCCTGAGCTGGGTGGCGAGCCCGGAGCCTCACTGTCTGTGGGGCTGTGGAAGGGCTGCCAAGGGAAGGCGAGGGCCAGCCACACCTGGCAGTCCTGGCACCTTTGGTGTGGGAGCAGTCGCTGGACGTTCGCCCTTTCGGAGCTGGGCTCTGGAGGCAGCACTGAGAGCGAGCAGGCAACAAGGTCGGCACCCTGAGCTGGCTGGCGAGCCCGGAGCCCCACTGTCTGTGGGGCTGCGGAAGGGCTGCCAAGGGAAGGCGAGGGCCAGCCACACCTGGCAGTCCTGGCACCTTTGGTGTGGGAGCAGTCGCTGGACGTTCGCCCTTTCGGAGCTGGGCTCTGGAGGCAGCACTGAGAGCGAGCAGGCAACAAGGTCGGCACCCTGAGCTGGCTGGCGAGCCCGGAGCCCCAGTGTCTGTGGGCTGT